>NC_056730.1:395324743-395632243 GCF_019279795.1 Protopterus annectens | reverse complement strand
GCAACCAGATAAGGGAGGTGGACTGGTGATAATGAATGCAATGGATTATAACCAGCTTATATTACAAATACTGTATGAAGATGCATATATTGAAGCCACTTTAAATGAAATCAATATTTCCAACGCTAGAATTGATTATTACCTAGAAGACATGCTGATGCAGGGGCACATTACAAAAGAGGCCCATGCTTATATGCATGTACAAAATCCCAGAACACCAATAATTTTTGGAGCACCCAAAATTCATAAGGACTTACAGAATCCACCTTTAGGTCCAATTGTGGATGCTGGGGGCTCAAAAACATATTTCATGGCAAAATATGTAGATATGCAATTGAACGAAAAAGTGTTTGATTTACAACACATATGTCGTGATTCTTGGGATTTTCTTACAAAGGTCAATATGACACACATATCTAGCATTGAAAATGTTACATTTATTACTGTGGATGTAAAAGACCTGTTTACATGTATACCTCAGGATGTAGGTTTAGAATGGTTCACTGACTTTTTTTACAGAAATTATGGTTATACCTCAGGATGACATCAACACTCTATCACACCTGTTGCAATTGGTGTTAACCAATAATTATTTATACCATGATGGTCATTATTTTAAGCAAATAAAAGGGGTAGCAATGGGCTCCCCGGTAGGCACATTGTATGCCAACATAGTTATGGCCATGTGGGAACATAATTATTTGTTTCAGTCACAATTTATGGAATATGTAAAAATGTATTTCCGTTTTTTGGATGATCTCTTTTTCATTTGGAATGGCCCCATAGAAATCATAGACAAGCTTATGCAATGAATTAACAATTCCACTGATTTTCTTAAGTTTACTTATGAAGTTGGAAGAGACAGTATTTCATACTTGGATGTTCTGTTGACAAAAAATTCAGCACAATGTTATTTAAAGGCTAGTATATACAGGAAAAAGACCTATTCCAATAAGTTCTTGCATTTCACTAGCAATCATCCTAAACATGTTAAGAAAGCAGTTATTAAGGGGCAAATGGTCCATGCAGCACGAATGGTAACCGATGCAGATGATTTCATAGAAGAATGTCGGTACATTGGTGATATGTTTCTAAATAGGGATTATCCCAAACAATTTGTGGACATCATTTTTTCTGAAGTAGTACACAAGAGAAATACAGGGTTTTATCAGCCTTTATTGGCAAACACCAGTATGGTTGTTTTACATCCACAACCAGGGGAATCATCCCTGAATACGGTACAATTAAATACACAGTCCAATATAAATAGATATGGTAATATCAGTTTCATAACAACATACACCAAGGAGTCTGTAGACATCATAGACCTTATGAGGAAAAACTGGACATTTATCATGGGAGACACTGAACTAGTTAAAGTTCTAGGTGTACAACCCTCAATTACTTATAAGAGGGATCGTAATTAAAAAACTGGTGTAATGCATGTTCCAAAGTAGCAGAGAAAATCCAAGGAATCATGAGGAAATGCAATATGTGCACATATTGTAATTACATATTAGAAGTGGACCATTTGTCAATTATGGGCATAGATATCAAAATTACAGGTCAATACAATTGCAACACAATGGGTGTTGTTCATGTGGCAGTATGCTCACACTGTTCAGCCTTTTATATAGGTAAAACAGAACGAAAATTAAAACAGCGTATTTATGAACATATATATGAAAGTAATAAACAATCACACACCAATGCACTATATAGACATCTGGCAGAAAATCCCACACATAAATTCAAGTTTATAGTACTGGAGCAACTACGACCATCTCCAAGAAAAGGTCCTTGGAAAGTAATTTTAGAATCCAAAGAATATTGGTGGCAAGTCTTTTAAATGCCACACATTTTCCGGGTCTAAATGACTCAATTTCTATTGCAAGCATTTTAAAACTTAAAGTCTACAATAGATAGGGCATTGTGCAATGGTATTATATAAAATATATAAAATGTAATTGTTTTAATATGATTTTAATATGCTTTTATATAAGTTTTTCATATATTTACACATTCATAATCACACATTTAATGAAATTGATATTTATTGAATAATTGATTTTAATTGGTATAATTAATGGATATAGTTTATTATATAAGTAGTTTCTTTCATTGTTATGGTTGTCTGAGGAAGGCTGGTGTCACAGCCGAAAGCGCTCACCTATTTAATAAACTTAAATTTACACTTTTACTTGGATTTTGGTTTCATCCACACATTGGAATACCGTTAGATTGCTATTGCGCTGCCATTTCATATTTAGTTTGTTGGTTGTTGGTTTTTCGTTTTTTCTCAGTTTGTCATGGCTAGACTCCTTGTAGAACACCATGATGACAGACTGCTGCAGGGCTAGTACCAGGGCTCTCAGTACAAAGCGGAGGCCTGGGACCATCTGGCACATGACCTCAACAGTGCCACTAGAATCCCCTGAACTGGTGAGCAGGTGCGGCATCATTATGCTGACCAAAAGCATAGGAAGGGGGAGCTCTTGGCCCAATGGATCCAAGATGCTCAGGACCAGCATGCTCCAGCAGTTTGTAAGTATCCCAGATATAGCTGTATCAAATTCTAGCCTGAGTATGTGATAGACAGGTATGCATAATGTTTGTTACTCACCCCTACAGCTGCAGCAGAGAGGGCTATGAACATCGAGGCCGATGCAGACAGACTGACAAGGATGGGCCGACAGGCTGGTGAGTACATATCTATCTTGCAGTATATAGTGCCATAAAGTAGAAGGAGTACATTGTTTACTGCCAGTAGGTATATTGTGTAATGTGTCTAATGAATAAAACATGTTTGTCACACTAATACTTATCCACAGGATGTCCATTAATAAAAGTGTCATTTCACTGTAATAAAAATATACAACAAACTGTTGTGTTTACTCTGGTATGTTGTAGAAATAGAATGTGTACAGGTTCTTTACAGCAAATATGGTGTCGACAGCATGAAATAACTGAGGCTGTTCTGGGAAACAGCTAGTATGCATTACAGTCTTGTGTTAACCTTTGCTTTCCAGATTGCATTAATTCAAAGGAGTAATACACAGTACAATAACTATCTGCCATGCATGAATTTCAGGATTATAAAGTCAGACTGTCCACCCCAGACAGTATTAGTCAGAAATCAGTCAAGCAAGAAACAACAGTTCCCTAGCACTCAGTGTGATGGAAAATAGCATTGTTATTCACTTTAGCACACCCAGACATGGTTCGAATCCAGGGAGTGGTACTGAGATGTGTGCATATATTCACAATAGAAACTCTGAAGATTTGTAGAAACAGTGAGAACGTGTTCACAGACACAGGTTCATAGGTTCATAGTTTGGTACTAGGCTATCGGCCCTAGGGCCTATACAAGCCTAGCCATAACAATTTCCTGGATATTTCTTCCCACACTATTTACTTCCCTGGACCCCTGTCTAGCAGGGTGACTGACGTGATCCCTGGGGTGAATTTCCTTTCTCCCATCCAATCATCAAGGTTCCTTTTGAAGAGGGCCAAAGAGGTGCTCTGCCTGACATGTATGGGCAGTCCATTCCAGAGTCTGGGGAGTCTCTGGGTCAGGAACCTATCCCTCCAGCATGTTTTGTTTATTGTGATGACAAGGTTTAGATCCCTGTAGAGTGTAGCTCTGAGGGATTGGGATTTATTTAAGTGTAGCATGTCCAACAGCTCTGGGTTTGACATGGCCTTGTATGTTAAGCAGAGATCGCCTTGGAGTAGACGATATGTGACAGAATATAGCTGGAGTTTTTTAAGGCGGTCAGCATGAGGCATCTGCTTTAAGCCTGTGATTCTTTTAGTGAGGTATTTCTGCGGCCTTTCCAGTTGTTGCAGATGTCTTGAGAGGTACATACCAAATGGGGCATTGTATTCTATAATGGGTCTAATGAGGGATGAGTACAGTGGGACAATTTCATAAAGAAATGTATGTAGTAGCTGTATGAAGGTTATACTAATACACTAGAATATGTGTAGGAACAGTCAGAAAGTGTTAACAGAGATTTTCTCCACAGCTCTTACAGGTAAAAAAAATGTGTGTAGTAGCTGTATGAAGGGTATACTAATACACCTGAATAGTTGTAGAAACATTCAGAAAGTGTTAACAGATTTTCTCCACAGCTCTTACAGGTAAAGAAATGTGTATAGTAGTTGTATGAAGGGTATATTAATACACCTGAATAGATGTAGAAACATTCAGAAAGTGTTAACAGATATTTTCTCCACAACTCTTATAGGTAAAGAAATGTGTATAGTAGCTGTATGAAGAGTATACTAATACACCTGAATAGTTGTAGAAACATTCAGAAAGTGCTAACAGATATTCTCTCCACAGGTCTTACAGGTAAGGTAATGTGTGTAGTAGCTGTACGAAGGGTATACTAATACACTGTGTATAACTCTTCCACTGTCCAAACCCATATGACTGCAAATGACAGCAGGATAAGTACATACATCATGCCCTCTCCCTGACACATGCCTCTCAAGTGTCACGCTGTCACAGCTAGTGGTCACTGCTGCCAGTCACCTTGGGCACAGAAAGGAATCCAGGTAAACTATGCTAGAAGCAGACTCACACAAAATCATTGCAGGGTACCCCTTCTTTGTCAAGTACGTAATCCTGACATGTACAAGTCCCCTCCAGTAAAGTAACCACAGTGTACACAGTCTGCTCCATACTATTACAGGCTGACAGTCTAACAGGTATGTATGTGGCACAGAAGCTATGGGCCATAGGTAGATTTAAAGTGAGGGCAGACCTGTAGATTATTGAGCAATAATGTTGTGAAAACTAGAAGCTGAAACAATTGTTAATGGAAATTTCCTTCTCTCCCCCACCCATCATCTGCATCAATAATTATTATTCATATACTATGGGTATGTTGTTCTCAAAACCTATTGATGGGACATGTGTTCTATTATTGTTCATATATTTCATTGGTTGCAGATTAACATACCCTGTTCAAATACCATTATTGGTGGCCTGTTCCTGTCAATGTAACTTGCATGCTGTTAAAATGCTTACTGTTGTTCCATTCATGCATGTGTTCTGTTTGCTATGCAACTGTTTTAAATCTGTTGGTTTGGGTTAATGGGAACACCCACACATGATGGTATAACTAATTTTGAAATGTATCGAATAAAACACAATACCACAAGCAAATAAATGACTCCGAGCAAATAATAAAAAGATTTCAGCATACAAATATATAAAAAAGGGGGTTACTGCTCAGGGTCAAACCAAGCAACACACAGTCCAAGTCACTAGTCAAGTCTAATTCAGACCTTGTGTTGAATGAAAGCTCCAAAACGGTAGTCAGAACTGCTTTGGAGCTTTCATTCAACGCAAGGTCTGAATTAGACTTGACTAGTGATTGAGTTTCGCTTGGACTGTGTGTTGCATGGTTTGACCCTGAGCAGTAACCCCCTTTTTTATATATTTGTAATTTTGAAATGTGTTGTTCATGACTAACCAAAATATCTTGGAAAACCACAACACCATAGCACGTTTGGGAAGGCACATCCCAGTGGATTTGCCTGTTCCACCCCATCTGGCTGTGGCACCAGGCCCCAGCACATCTGGAACACAACCCAGAACTTCCTCCTCTGCTGGTACTGCACCCCCTTTGGGGAAACTGCCTTAGGGGATGGGGCAAGTCCCCTCCCTGGGTGTGGGCATGGAGAGGAGCCTGTCACCTGCTGACAGTTCCAGAGTATGCTGCACAGCATCATCCACTCAGAGTTGGGTGGGCAGTTGCACCAGATGGAGAACTGCCTGGTGCCCCTCCTGTCCAGCCCCCAGAACAGCCACCTTCACGGCCATGAAGGTGCAGTGGTGTCTGCCCATGGGTGGGGACCTCAGTCCCACTGTATCCATTTGAGGGCTCATGGGCCTCTGATACCCAGCCACCCTCCCTGTCCAAGGTGTTTACCCTCCTCATGTGTCATATACCGCCCCCTGTCAGCTGTCTTGTGTGTCTTGTCTGTCTGAAAATACTACCTATGCTACCCAACCTACCTCCCCAAACAGACATACAGCCCTTTCCCAACATCCCACTCCTACCTAAAAAATAAAATGGCATGTGTCCTGCAAAAAAAATCATTGCCCTATACATAACTCTACATTTCACTCCCTTGTACAGTGAAATTAATATATGTATCCACAAATTATCCTACAAATATCTGTCACCAACACCCCTCCCTGTGGGGTGTGAGGCTGTAAATTCCACATTCTACACATTATTCACAGCTGTTGCTGCAGATGAAATGTAGAGCTATGGTCCTTTCCTACACCCATCCTGCACATCCCTAGCTTGTTTTCCTAATGTTTTACCCCCTGCTTGCCCCCATTTCACCTTTCCTATCACCCTTTTTTCTTTTCTTTAATTAAAATTAGCGCAGGTGTAAGCGGGAGTAAGCGGTGTTAAGTGAAGTTAAGAGGGCTTAACAGTCTCTTAGCATCGCTTAGCTCTGAGCAAAACTGTGCAAACCCGCTCACAACCTCTTAAAAGTGCCTTAATCACTCTGTCTCCATCAGCCCTTGTTCTGCCCAGTAACAAAATAATTAGACCTTCCAACCCAGGATGCTGCACACTACAATGACAGCAATATACTACTACAACATCTGAGCTATAAGAATCTGTAATGCTTTTACAAACATATCATGCAGTCTGGTCATTTAACATTAGTGAAGAAAATCACCACTTCCAAGCCTTGAATCCAGGACCCTGTGCACTACAACCACAGCAATGTACCTCTACACCATCTGAGCTGTAGGGATTTGCAATGTTTTTACAAACATATCATGCACTACAGTCATTTAACATAAGGAAAAATATATATCCATAGTACTCTTATTTATATACATACATTTTATACATATATATATATATATATATATATATATATATATATATATATATATATATATATATATATATATATACACATACACACACACACACACACAAACACACACATACACATATATCTATCTATCTATCTACAAACATATACACCTGATAGACCACCAGCAACTGTACCAGCATGCACAGTCATATAGAAAAGGATCTATGACACTAACATCTGCCACTCTCCCAACTCAGCCCAACAAACATTTACACACAACACTGCTACACATTTTTGACAGTCTGTTAACAATGGCCAGACATACGCAACTCTCAAATGTACAGATTTCCACAGGATGTCCAGGGTGTGGGACCATATTTATGGACACTGCCCAAACAACTTCCAGGACTCTGCTAAGTCCTTGGGATGATACCAGGAGTGCAGTCACTAAATAATGATATACCATATATCTGAACCTTTTACTGCTAGACATCTGGACAAAGCATGACATACTTGGGGGACAGGGGGGCAGAAAGAGGGACATATCTCACATAATGGTGTTACAAACTGAAACAGTTGCTGGTGTTACAGGGTTTGCTGTAACATAACATCCCTGAAGGATATGATGTCTGAAACACTTATGGATGTCAACATTTACTGACTACAATCCTCACATTATCCCACTGATTCCACAAAAACAGATGTCTGAGGAACAGACCACACATATTACAGGGGAACCTCTGGGCAGTCTGTGGACATCTGGACAGTTGAGAGGTATGTCAGAGTCATATCACTGTCAGACATCAAGTCACGCAGAAAATGGATGTCCAGATAAACCCTGTTAATCTAGCAATCCTCTATGTGTATATACTACCCATACGTACTTATAATCTGTATCCATGTCTGGAGTTTTCTCCCCCATGTTGTTAGATTATCTCCACATGTCTTGTCCTGAGAGGTATTTCCACCTACTGTCTGTAAAGCTGTAGCCTCCACACCTCCATAATGTCCACCACACAGGCAAGGAAAAGGGGGAAGGGCCACATGAAGGACTTAATTATAGCACTATGTTGCTATGGCATTGGCTAATGGAAAGACAACACAGCCACTCTGGATGCAAGTAACAAGTGGGAGATACAGATTGGTGCACAGGCCATCACCTGCTCATGCGCATTACCTGCAAAAGGCAAGCTGCTGCCCATGCAACACAGATCTGACCCATCTACACAAAGACAGACTGCGATTACACAAATCTAACCATCTGCAGTACTCTAAGGAAACTTTTTAGCACTATAACAAGTATGTCAGTCATGTAAGCTTGTAATGGAATGCAGATGGGGGGATGCAATAGTGTCAAATAGGACATTAAACACTAGGTCGCAACAAGATCTGCTGGACTCACATGCTGCTGTCTGGCACCTATGGCCATTCCTGCTTGTCCTATCTACATTGACATGGATCACATCTCTGGCCCTTGAGTCACCCCAGCAAAGGTCAGCTCATGTATGACTACTACTGGAGTGTCTGTTGTCCAATACGGAGTGTGTTACTGCTAGGCCAGCTACCTGGGATGTTGTAAATATTCATATGTCACCTGTGAATGCTACTATGGTAGATATGCCTATCTTATAAATGTAATAGACTTATATAGGGTAGGTGCATAGTACACAACATGTAGTGTGTGTTGAACTGTATGTGACATACTGAGCTCATACCTGACAACTGTCCAGGGTTTTGCAGACTGACCACATGTCTGCATCATATTTGTAGTCAGTGCCTCATACAGTTGTGTATTGTCTGGCACATCACTGGCAACCCATTAAACACTGACATCATAACGTAATAGCATACATTTGATTGTCAGATGTCATATCCTGCGGAGAGACCTATGAATACGACACCATCTTTGTTGGCAACTAAATGTGTTTCAGCTAGATTCATAAAGTGACACTATTTTTCTGTCTTTGCCCACCAATGATGTGTGCCTTGGTGCAGATGTCTTACTGTAACAGGAGCTAGGTGTCTTAGCATGACACCCATGGCAATGTAAGTGTACCTTGTCCTGTGGGATGCCGACATGTGTGCAGTCACCGACACCTGCTTTGTAACTGTGGTGAGCACACTAACCTTGCCAGGTAACTTTACTCATCCCATCATACATTTAGACTCCAAATGGAGGGCTGCAAAGCCACAGCAGGTGGAGTGTTGAACATTATAGTACACATACACACCTCCAGGATGGCCAAATAGTATGACGCACAGGAAACATCCCGAGTGCAGTTAACAGTTGCCAAAACACCTACTCAAATCATAGTTACAGGCCTCCAACCATAACTATGGACACCCACTGCACCTATTGATACTTGCTGGAATCTGTCAGGATTCAATCGTCTACCTTGCCCCTGGGTGACTTCAACTACCCAACCATAGTGTGCACCTGAACATGGATGCACAGAGATTCCTTGGCTTTGTCAATGGCAATGCAGTGGATCAGCCAGTCAACACTCCTGCAACAGGTGAAAATATCCTGACCAACATGAGTAGCCACTGTAGTACTCCTACAGTATCATCCTCCTTGGTAAGATCTGACCACATAGCCATCACTATTGTCACCATCCCCGTGTCCCCCCTGTCAATGTCAAACAAGATTAACTTTACACAAATCACTATAAATCTCCTCAGAGCAGGTAGAAGTAGCTTTACAGCCAACATCCCATCAGTTGGAAGTATCAGTAGTGTCCAGGCCCACACCACAATACTATGTGGACACCTACATAGCTGTATGGACTCAGCAAAACCTGACAGGATAACATCATCTCCCTCAAGGTAGGGTAAACATTCATGGTGGACAGCAGCAATGCACAAATACCATAATAGGTGGATATAATTGCTGGACAGGGCCAAGAAGGAACAGGCACCTTATTAGAAACAATGTCACCTTGGTCTACACAATCAAATAAGGTCACAGGTGAATTACCCTAAGGCTATCTTTGAGTGCAAATTGGACACATCCATCAAGGCCACCCACTATGCCTTCCACACATGTGTCTGCAATCTCAGAGGCAGCACACAAATCTGCTCTGTAGTGGTCGTCAACAGCACCACATACGCATACAGCATATATATAGGCAAGTGGCTGCAGACAGGTGAAGTGCAAAAATCATCCCCCTGTCCCCCATCCGTACACATGTGCATGCACAGCACCTGCCCCTCTCCCTTCCTGATGATGAAGCAGGTCTGTAATGCCCTCTCAAAGGCAACGCACAGAAGTCACCACAGGTCTGATACCATCCCTGACTGCATCCTACATGAATGCAGGCATGGGCTCTCAGATCCATTCTGCACTGTAGTCAGCCAAAGCCTGAGCACTGCTGTCATCCTATTTGCACAGAGGACAGCCACTGTCATCCCTATACACAAAGGCAGAGAAATCCACTGACTAAACCAATCATATGCACATTAGCCTAACTAGCCTGCTCTGCAAGGGGATGGAAGGTAATATCAAGGACATTATGAACAGGGACATTGACAACATCAAAATGCCTGAGCCCACACAGCATGTATTGTCAAAGTGAGATCAGGCCTGTTAAACCTGGTCAACCTCTCTGAAGTGGTCAACAAACACAAGGACGAGGGGATGATGGTGACCAATGCCTACCTTCACCTAGCCCAGTTCTCTGACAATAATCCCCAGGAGGCCAGGATACATACGCTTACACAGCTAGGCATCAACCTGTATGTTACCAGATGGGTAGCTAACTGGCCCAATGATAGTACCCACTCGGTCAAAGTAGTGGAACCCACCTCTAGTAGTAGAGTCTTCCAAAGCGGTGTACCCCAAGGATCGGTCTGGGGGCCTCTACTGTTTGAGATATACATCTCTGAGGTTTGTTTGTTTCTTTTGGCTTTTCCTGGTTAGGGGTCGCCACAGCGGAACTCCGGTCTGCTAATGATTGGCAGTAAATTTTGACGTGCTGGCTTGCTGGGCCTAATGCAAAACCTTCAACGAAGGAATGCCCATTCATGCATATCACCACACAGAAGACACTCTAACTGAGAATTGAACGGGCAACGTCTAACTGTGAGGCGACAATGCTACCGCAGCACCACCACTGCAGTATATACATCTCTGAGGTACAGGGCAAAAACAATGGTCTGTGGCTGAGCAGGTGTACAGAGGCTTGTAAGCTGGCCACTGTCTTACATTCCGCTACTGATGTGAGCATCCCCCAAGAGGCCCTCACCCAATTATTGACTGGTGCTAAAAGCATTTCCACAAATTGAATGCCAGGAAAGGCATCATTCTCCCTGTTGTGGCAGATGTCATCTACACTAACTATGACAGTAATACTGTACTGAGCATCCAATCAGGTGTGAGGGAACTTGTGAACCAAGGTTGGTAGCAACCTGACAGTTTCCCACCATGTAGGCACCATTGTACGTAAGGCCATCTACATGGCCCACCTCACAAATACGGGAATGTCATCCAGGAACTAGGAGGCCACAATATCCCTGTACTCCACCCATATCAGATGCAATACTAAGTACAATGCCTCCTCTGACATGTACCTTGCCAAGCAAATGCAGCAGTTGCAGAGACTGCAGAGGTTCCTGACCAGGCATCTCCAGGGTATGTAACACCTATCCAATACAGGTAGGCTGAAAGCCCTGTTCCTGGACTCAGTGTCTTACAGACTGATTATAAGTGACCTGTATCTGGCATACAAGGCCATTTCCAAACCAGCACTGATGGCATTTCTGTATATCTGTAAGACAAACCCCACTCATGCATCAGACACGTAGGGCCCTCACCTGGTCTGTGACATGTATAGTACTTGTTCACGGGATGACATGCTTCTGGAGTGTTTCTCCCCGGGCCTCCGCTGAAAACAGGATCTGTGGAACCCAGTCGGACTTTCCCGGTCAACAAATGTTAAATAAATAAATAAATAAAATAGTGTAGTGTCTCACACAATACACTGTCTGTAAAATGCACTCCCTCCCCATGTCTATCAGAGTACGTGTTCATAGGTTCATAGGTTGGTACTAGGCTATTGGTCCTAGGGACTATACATGCATAGCCATAACAATTCCCTGGCTATTTCTTCCCACAGTATTTACTTCCCTAGACCTCTGTCTAGCAGGGCGGCTGACATGATCCCCGGGGTGAATTTCCTATCTCCCATGCAATCGTCGTGTATAACCCTCTTGAAGAAGACACTGGATAACTGCATGGGAAATGGATGGGACACCCTGGGATCCCACGGGTGTACCAGCTGGACAGGGGAAACAGGTGCTGGCTTGGGAGAGACATGGATGAATGTCTGGGCCAGGCTTATGAGGGCATCAGGGCCAATAGCATGGTATCATCTTATGAGGCTATGCACCTAGTACTTTACATGTTCCTGTATGTATTGCAGACTGTCCTGCAATGTTGTCTGGAATAAATCCCTGTGAGTCTGAACTATCTAGGTACTTCAGTGATAGTGTATAGTTGTTTCCCTTCATTGGTTATCATCACATATCATTATACCTTGTCATTGTGTGTGGTCTGTATAGCAGTAAGTCAGCTCTTACTGTATGTGCATATGCACTTGGTAACACTGTAATGCACACTCCAATAGCCTTGGTCTTGGTCACAATTACCATTCTGCATCTAGGCCCATCACACAGTAGGATTTGTCACCCTTTGTTGTGGGCCTTACAGTAGCCGTGAAAGAGATGGATTATGGCAGGCAGAACTAGCGTAAGGTCTGCCCTGAAGAGCACATAGGTGTCGCACCTGTGCCAGACTGTAACAGGAGTGTGTGTGTGTGTGTGTGTGTGTGTGTGTGTGTGTGTGTGTGTGTGTGTGTGTGTGTATGTATGTGTGTGTATCAGCAAATATAATACTGCAGGGTATTAATTCACATATGTTGTCTTCCCCTCACAGCTGAACACAGGGGTTGGTGTCTCTCCCCCTCACAACCTGATGTCAGTGTGACTTAGCAGACTCCCATGATGATGGTGATCAGAGTGAGGCAGTGGTGGGGTTGTTGGTGCTTGAATCCCTGCCATTATTTGGTATCCCACTTTCACCCACCATGTCCCCACACACAGTCAGTATGCCCATACATTCCCAGTCCCCAGCAACCAAGGATGATGGACAGGTTAAGGGTGGTGGCATGGAACAGGCTAGTGTGTTGGGTATGGCGAGTGTGAGTGTAGACACCAGCCATAGGCAGGGATCAAGCAAGGTCACACACAGGCAGATGGACAGGGGTGCTTGAGAGAGGACTGCTGCCCATCAAGCCCCTGTTGGAAGTGCCACAGCAGGTGTCACCAGATGCATGTTATGGTCCATCATGAAGGCACATGCTCGTACCAACTGCAACACAAGATAGATGCTCAGAATCATGAATGCAGTGCTCCCTGCCATGCATAATGACATCCATGGCATTTGTGATACCACATGTCATCTTTCTGATGTCGTGGATAGACAGTGGGGTGAGACATTGTCACTGCTCGACCGAGCAATGTCTGTGCTTGAGCATGTGGTGAGAGTAGGCCATCAGCCAGGTGGACATAGGTCAGCAACATGATCAATTGTGAGCCCATGTGGCCCTGCACATTCACAGTCCTGTAGTGGCAGTGCTAACAGCACTACCAAAGGGAGGGTGCTGTCCACACAACACCGGAGCAGGCCATAGGCACATTGTCCTGGCCAGTCCTATCAGGGATGTGGATCCAGCAGACAGCAGTCACCATCAGGGAGTAGTACTACATCTGTTCTTGGGCCTGGCAGTGCCAGTGATACTCCTAGCAGAACCAGTTGCTGCATCCCTGCCGGGAGGCAGTGATCCATACATCCTGCCATGTACGGTCAACAGTTGTCCAACATAGCACCGTGTCGGGCATCCAAATCACTTGATGGTGTGACTCACACATCCCTATCACAGGCCAGTCACTACCAGACATGAACAGCTCCTCTGCATTGCCCAGTTGAACATAACCCCTTCAGACACACGCACACACACACACACACACACACACACACACACACACACACACACACACACACACACACACACACACACATACAATGTCAGCTATAGGCCTCTGGCAATCCAACACCACACCCTGTGCATGTGATGATACTCGTGCCACAACCCTGTTATCCATACCATCAGTGCACAGACATGCTCATATGGGTCTGATGCACAGTGTGGCTATAGTACAGTGTAGCAATGTCATGCTGTGTAAGGTGATGTCTGCTGGCAGTAGTTATGGGTACATATCGAGGTATATGTACCTTGTTAGCCATGATGCACTATTGCTGTTAGTACTGCTGACTGACTGTAGTGTCATGTACTGTGGTCTGGTAGTGTTCCAGGTGTCTGTATGTTTGCAAGCTGTGGGCCTGCTGACAGTAGCAATGCTGAGTAAGTGGAGTGGCAACACAGTGACCTTGTCATAGCCAAGGTAGAGCTGTATATGTATATGTATATGTTTGCCAGGTGTGTTTACATGCAACAGTGGGTGAGGGGTAATTATGGCAGACAGTGTGACCTTGCATACATACCCTTGACACAGCCAGCTAGCCTTCATACATGTCACCTGGGTGTTCTGTAGGACTGTAGGCTTACACATTTAGAGGGGGTTACTTGAGTACTAGCACTAGGTCCCTCACAAGCTTAGCCATTACTTTAACTGCAACAGATTCAGCCATCAGCATCTGTTGCCCTTGCCATTTCTGTCACATCCACTCAACTGTCATGCAGTTGATGAGGGTATGCCTGGTACTGGGTATGACAGGTTTGGGGTATGTATTCCTGACACAGATCAGCCTGTGTTAGTCTAACCTGACAATCACCAGTATGTGTGTCTACTATCCATATGCATGTCTGGCCTCTTGTGCTCATAGTGCACACATAGTCATAGTCCTGTACATGGGTTAGCTGATGAAGGGATGAGCACAGCCCCTACTTGCAAAGTCTTACGAATGGTAGCACTAGGTACATAACACAGAGAGCACAGCAGTACTAAAGTGTGGCAGTGTCTGCCACTACTATTGAAGTGGGTGGCAATTGCAGGGGCTGTTAGGATTGCCAGTGGTGGGTTCAGAGGCCCTTAACATGTTAGAGCCATCTGACACACACACACACACACACACACACACACACACACACACACACACACACACACACACACACACACATACACACACACACATGTGATGTGATATTACAACCCCCACCTCAGTACTATTACACTATGGAGTTTACTTTCATGCTGGCACATGTGACTGGTTACAACTGATATGCCACTGTCCACAGCAGAACATCACTTTATGCCATTCAAGGTATCCATATGTGTGACTCACTCTGTGTGTGTGTCCCTGTGTCTCTCTCTATATATATATATATCATTGTCTGTCTCTCTCTCTCTTCCCCACATCTATGTGTGTGCATGCTTGACATATTATCTGTTGCCCATATATATGTCTGTGTATTATACACAGCAGATGCAGATATATCACATATGGGCCACCTACAGCTAGCTGAGGGTAATCCTGTCTGATAGGTGTGTGTAGGGACAGTTAAGGTGTACATAGCTGTCTGTATGCAAAGACATATATACACAATACAGTTATAAAGTCCAATGTGGGTTCCTACATGGCCTGTGATTCTCTAAGTGTAGGAGCATGCCCAGTGTGACCTTCTATAGTGGGAGTGGGACTCCATTCCAGAGACAGGTGTATTCTGGTCCACAGTTTTGGGATTGTTGATGCTTGAATCCCTGCCATTGTTTGGTGGCCATACCTCTCAAAAGTAAACAGGACTTTCCTTGCACTATTGGGTTTGTTTTAGCAGACATTTTCAAACATATCTGAACACTGCAGTCTATTGTGTCATTACCTAGTGACAAACATCCTCAGATCATCACAGTGCTTTACCAGAGAAATACAAGATGTATGATGCACAGACCAATTTTATGAGCCTGACTATAGACATTCTTGCCCAGAAAGGCCAGTTGAGAGGTGTGGCTACAGCCGGTTGACTGATGAAGTTGTGTAAACAGTCCAGCAATTTGGTGATATATTGGCTGGGGCTCTCCTGCTTGTGTGGTAGTCTTCTTACCTGAAAAGCCATATCCTGGTGTGGCCATACCTCTGAAATGTAACTTTTTGTGGCAGAATGTCCAGGTGTTTGCCTAGAAGTTTCATTCAGTCTACATAAACTTGTGTTTTTATGTCAAGTTAGTTGGATATACTTGAAGACTGACATTACAAACTAATGTCAGACATTAGTGTTTCAGACTTCATAACCTTCAGATACTTCCTGCTAATGCACAATCCCTTATCCTACCAACTTCCTCAGTATGTAAGGGTGAATATTTCCAACATGTGCCTATCATTGTGCCTTTGTACCACTTATATGTATGACCCTGTCCAGATGTCTTGCTGTCTGAGGTTGGGAGGCATGGGTGTGGGTACAGACTGCATTCTACTGTGCATAAATGTCCATTATATGTGTAGTATATTCCACATAGCACTGTGACTTCCAGGTATGTCAGCAGCAGAGCAATGCAGAGTAATGTGGTGAACCACTGACAAACAGTTGTGTATAGGTCGGTAGTTTGTTATGCCATTAGTAGGGTATTGGCCTTGAAGCCCTTATAACCCATGCAGATGAGAGTGTAGCCCATATTAAGACATGTCAGCATGCAGGGACCCTGTCCAGCAGGGACACAGGTGGGATCACAGGACTGTATTCTGCTTTTCCAGTGCACTTATATACAGGGAGCATATTACTAGGGGTATTGAGGTACTTGGCTTGCTGTTGATAGGGACTGTATTCCACAGATGGGGGAGTGTGTGGTACATGTATCTGTCACACTAACAAGCCGTACTGATATCACAGTCCAGGTTGATGCTGCGCCTACAGGTTGATGGAGTGGGCCTTGAGTTCCAGATGTGCAACAGTCCCATCAAGGCAGGGTCTGATTGCTTTGTATGTCAGACAGGGGTCACCTCAGCAGAGTCTTTATGGAACAGGGTAGAGGGACAGAGCTGTTAGCCTGTCTATGTAGGGTCAGTTTTTGGGGTTTGGGGTAAGGCCTTAGTGTTTGCAAGACCCTGGTGTGTGGAGTCTACATGGTCTGTGGTGTGTAGGTTTGTGGAGTTCTCATGTGATTTTGCCTCTGAGGTGCCCATTGTTTGGGTTTTGTTTTGTTGTGGACCACCATGTACATGGGTGTGTGTTGTGTATTTGCAGCTGATGTTTACTGACTCCTTACACTGCATGGCACCTATGGTACTACACAATCTGTTCTGGTGTGCACATTCTCCATTTGTCTGGCCAGTAGTTCCCCTTCCCCTTATTTGTGTCTCTTTGTCCTTCTTATAGTCCAGTCACAGGCTTTGGCCACAGTGGCTATGTACTTGTAATACTGATGTGGGCAGGGTACATGCTGTTACATCACACACAAGGTTGTGGACTTCACACCTCTGAGTGTACCTATTTAGCAGGTTGTCCATCATTGAACCACTCCATTTGCTGTGGTCCACAGACGGTTTGTGTTGCAATATTATATTATGAGGCTACATGTGGGCCTAGCTGTCATACAATCACAGACTGACATCTAGACAGGCACAGATATGACAGTCAGATAAAGGTCTACACATGGGGACAGAGTGTTAATAATGTTCTGGCAAACATGGACAGTTGGAAGACCGGTTTGGTAATTGCTTGTTTGCTGTTATGGGTAAGACATCTGCTTCCCTACTGTCTGCCATTGCTGTTTTTATATGACCCTTTCTTGTTTTGCGAATAGTTGGCAGGCAAATGCAATGTTAGGACAAACAGAACAGATATACAAGGCATACTTGTGCTCCTTTTGTGATAACCTGTGTCATTCCAGGGGTATGGCTGTTGGCCAGTGATATGTTGTCAGTGCTGACACAGAAAGGGGGCAGCCTTTTATACACTGGTGGTGCACTGACCTTCAGGAACCTGCTGTCCTACTAGGCACCATACCTCTCAACTTTTGTGAGCCAGACTTCTGGACAAAGCCATAACTAATTGGGGGATTGAGGCCTAAACATAAGGACCATTTTTAAGTATTGGCCTTACAAACCTAGAAAGTTGATTCAATAGCAGGTTTTGCATTAGCATATGTTTTTCAATAGGGTATGACATCTGACACTACAATTTGTCATTATTTTCTGACCTTAGTCTTACGTGATTTGCCAGTGAATTGCTAGACAATCACTATTTAATGATATACAGACCACAACTGTGATGCTAGCCTCTGGACATTCTACAATAGGTCTGTACAGTTGAGAGGTATGGTAGGCACTGTGTAGGTTACTCCAAGCTGTGTGCTATCCATATGTGTGGCCCCATGACCTGTCCAGCTTTCCTGCAATAACAGATATTGACATCTGGACAGTATGTAAAACTCCTACCATAGGTGTAGCTGACATGCAGATTAGTTGGTACTGTAGTTTTTCGAACATGGCCCTGTCAACCATGGTACTGCACCTAGGCCACTACGACACAACAGCCAGGAGTAAGCGCTGGCCACATCCTGACAATATTAACCACACATATACATAGCTCATTGACCCTTGCATATTGTAGACATGCAACAAGTTATCATGTAGATTGGGACAGGCCTGGGAATCTGTACTTTGCCGCTGTTTCCCTACAAACATACATGTTACTGCAGTTCTGTGGGAATATTTGTGGGGGGAGCACACCTATTAACTGTACACATTTGCACAGACTGTGCTGATATTTGGTTTACATGTTGGTTCCATTTAGCATTGTATTGTGCCTTGTCTTGGAGACTAGTGGCATATCACTAAGGATCACAGGTCAGATTGTAACGGCATATTTTGAGTTTCAGACTTCTTACCCTTCACAGCCTTACTGCAACTGCCAACACCTGCTGTACTATCACTGTGTAAAGTCTGTAAGGGGTATTTCATCATTGTCACCATTTGTGGGCCTTTGCCAGATATTTCTTAATGGTTTTCTACTGCTGGCTTGCTGGGTGAGGCTGAGGGGTGAGTATGGGACTCCCAAACTGACATCCATGCCTATGACCTATGGCCCCCCAATTGGTTGCCCCTCCACATATACTGCAGTAGGATTTGTCACCTTGGTACTACTGCATAATGTGGGGAGGCCAGTGGTGTCCCACATAGCTGACAGTTGTCTGCTGCTATCCCAGTAGGCCACCCCATTCCCTTGCATGCCTGCAGTGATACCATAGCTATGCTACCAGAACATACTAATCCATTAATTTATTATTAAGGAGACTGACTTACCTTGTGCCTGTGGCAGTTGTGAGGATGGTGCTTGAGGGCTGCCTATGTCAGATGCATGCAGTACATTGCCTATACATGGTAAGTTACAGGTAGTGTGATGTGTGTGTCATCCATTTTACTGTATGGCGAGTTGGTGAGAGGTGTCAGTCCCTGGGTCCCTACAGTGTCATTGTGTGTGCTATGTGTTGCCTCTTTGCCAAGGCCAGGGCATACTGGGCATGCCTCTGTCTGCCTACAGGGGCTAGCTCAAGGGGTTCCTCCTCTGAGTCCCTCTGTGCCTGTGGGGACCTTGGCAATGGGGGGGGGGCTGTGTGGCCCTTCCCCATGCTGTTCCTGCTGCAGCTGTTTCCGCAGGATCATATTGTGTAGCATGGCACATACTATGAACATGTGTGCACATGAGGCTGGAGAGTACTGCAAGGCTCTAACAGATATGTCAAGGCAGCAGAACCATGACTTGAGCATCCCAAACACACACACTCTATAATGATCCTGGTTTGTGCATATGCCTCATTATGGGTGTTTTTGATTGTGTGTGTGTGTGTGTGTGTGTGTGTGTGTGTGTGTGTGTGTGTGTGTGTATCTGATGGGTGTCATCATCCACAGCTCCAGTGCATAGCCAGCATCTCCCACCAGATGGCCATACGGGATGACCCACTGTCAAATGCCTGGTACAGCTGTGACGATTGCCAGTTGTGGGAGTTGTGATATCTTCCAGGGCTGTCAGCACACACATTCATGATAATGCCCTGGACATTGCACATGACCTGGCAGTTGATGAAGGGGAAGCCCTTGTGGTTTTCATAGACTCTACCCTGTTCACCGGGTGGTGCTTTGATGTGGATGTGCATGCAGTCTGTCACATCCAGCACCTCTAGGTAGTCTGCTACATGGTGGAAGAGACACATATTGGTGGTCCTCTCCTCACGGGTGTTGGGGAAGTAAATGTGCTCACCGGCATGTGGTAGCAAGGCATCCAGGAACTGGGGGAGTACCCTGGATGCAGATACCTGTGAGACCCCATGATGTCCCCAGTAGGTCTTTGGGAAGTACCTGTAATAGTATTCTTAAGGCTACACATACCTTGGTATCCACTGGGATGGGTTCCCCACTGTTGGCTCTGGCTCTGAGACGAGGCCGGCACAGGTCAATAAGTTGCTGAAGTATGTCACTGTCCACCCTGTAGTGCTCTACTATCTCCAGATCATGTAGCCCCTGGTAAGTTACCCTGGGTCTGAACACTCTTCTCCTCCTCCTCAGTCTGGGCCAGTTCTCAGCATTATCCTAATCACTGCCCTCAGTCTCTAGCACATTCTGATGTATCAAAGTGACAGCAGCCCCTAGCATTTTGTCAGTTAAAATTCCCAGGTTTACTCCAATGGTGCAGAGTTTGTGGGAAAAAAACAGACTGAAGGGTGTTTGCATACTTTATACTGGTATGCAGTAGATGCTGCCTGTGTAATTGGCTGAGTATGATACATTCCAGCTGCCAGCTATATTATTTATGGCTTTGAATTGGCCACTGTGAGTGGCAGAGGCATTATTGGTAATTTGTACTTGATTGCCCTTATTCTGCTATTTCCCTTTTTTTCTCTTCTTTTAGTAACATTTCCTCCCATTTTAAGCCCTGCAGTCACCTGCCAGCTATATTATTGAGTGCTTTGAATGACCCATTGTGAGTTGCAGAGTCCCATATTAGTGATTTGTATTTCAGTTCCTTTATTCTACTAGTTCCTTTCCCCCGTATCGCCATTCTGTTTAAGACCTGAAGCACGCCATGCAAATAGTTGTAGCTAAGGTAAACACTGCTGAGCTGTAAAGGCCCTCCCCTAGGAGTGAACATGCTTATTGCTTATAAACTCAGCTAAGCACAGCTAAGCAGCCTCAGACATAACCCTTTTCTTAGCTGTGCTCAGCTGAGCACAAACAGGAGCCATGGAGCTCCAATGTGCTTACACCAAGCATGACACACCCCCTTTTCATGTCATCTACTTCTCCTGCTTACATGACTGATTTATAGTTCCTACACAGTTAGGTGCAGTTAGGCAATGGTCTCCTTTTTGTGATTCAGTAAATTTCCCTCATTAGCATACCCCACTGCCTTAGTCCCTAGTTACAGCACTACACCAGAGCCTTTCCCCTTAGCAACCACTGTTCCCTGCTATTGTTTTCATTCTGCATGCTACCCACTATAATGGTAAAATGCAGATTTCACTTAGAAATCTCTTTTCCCTTTTTTATTTTATTTTCTGAACCCTGTTATTTGCACATTTCTTCTCTATGCTTAAACGGCCGAAATCGGCCATAAAAAAAGTTTTATTTTTATAGAATTGCAATAATTTTCCATGCCAATGGCCATATTTTTGGCCATTGGCATGCTTAAGGATTAGAATGCATGCTTTGATTTGCTCTGTCATGCCCCTTTTTTGATTTTTGCAGAAATGTACACAGTGAATAACAAAGTACATTTCTGCAGGCTACACTATTCTGCCATGGATGCTTGCCTGCTTACTGGATCACTAATTGACCTAATTTGCATGTTTCTTACTAGCAAATGAGGTCATTAGCATAATCCAGTCATGTTTGTGGCAGAATAGTGTTAGGAGGCTTGTGTACACCCCCAACCTTGTTTACTGGATCAGTGGGCAGCCATATTCCATGCAGCAGCTGCTGCACTATTCAGACATGGCATTTCACCATTATTGAATCCCAGGGTATTTATTTCAGAGCTTAGGACTACAACTAAAAAAGAAAATAAATGTGCAATTTAGGGCATCAGATATGGATGAGCATATGTTAAAATTGTTTTTTATTTTACTATGTGATAAAGTACACAAAGCTAAAAAATATATGATGAAAGAAACGTATGGACTGGGAGTTGGGAAGTTTGAGTAATAATAGATGTTAAGTATGGGAAAATTCAACATACTTCAAATAAAATAATTATGAATGGTAAGGAAGAATTTGCTAAGTACTGGGGTCAACCCAAAGCATGTCATTTTTGTGGGGATAAAATCATTAAGTACAAGACTGTACAAAAGAAGGTGAATGCATGGAGAGGGGATATAAAGCAAAACATTTAAGTTTTTTTGAAGAAAATATAAAGAATTTGGATACTTCTTGTTTGGCTGTTTCATATTAGAAAAGAAAACTGTAAATAAAGAGGAAAGCTCAGAAAAAAGACAAACAGTAGAAAATATTACTATAGAGGATGTTGAAAGAGAAGGTGGCATGTGAACAGCAATACTGAAGAAAGGGTAAACAATAAAGAAGTAGTTAGAGAAGAAATAGTTCAAAGTGAGGTTATTACTATAGAAGAAGAGAAAAATTAGCAATTTTAAAAAGTAGAGGAAGAAGAAGGAGAAATAGAGTCAGGAGAAGAACAAGAAAAAGATAGACTTAAAAAGGAAAACAAAAAATAAAACTTGGAAGCGAACACTTACAAAAAACAAATGCATAAATAAAAGGGTGATATAGGAATTTTAACATTAAATGTAAAAAACATTAGAACAATATGAGTTTTGTTGAAATGGTATAAAAAAATTGATGTTTTTTGCTTGCAAAATAGTAGATGTAATAAAGAAGAAAATAGGAAAATAATACAGGCAATATGGTGGTGTGGTGGGGCTGGCAAATTGTTTGTGTGGTATGAAATGTGACATTTTCTGCAATAGGAATTCCTATAAAAATGAAGAAGTAAGAATTTTAGATGTAACAATTGTAGTAACAGGAAGGGTAATGATATGTGATATGAGAATGAGACAAAAATGTATAAGATTAATAATGATTTCTGCATCTACTAATATGACAAAGAGAGAAAACAGTTGTTAGAAGAAATAAAAAAATGTGTTAGTAAATATGTCAATAGCGATGGATTTTAGCTGTAACCCGAGGAAATAAAAAGAAAAATAACACAGGATATTACGATGTTTAGGAAATTAATAAAATGTGAAGATTTAAAAGTGGAAAAGAATAGAGAATGGATGACTAAAAGGGGAATTTTAAAGACCAACATTGATTATATAGTTTACTCTAAAGGCATGAAAGAAATAACAGGAGGGAGTACATATGGCAATTTTTTCAGATCATACAGCAGTAATGGCTACAAAAGGGGAAGGCAGAAAATAATAGGAGAGAAAGGAAATAAAGGGATTACCTGCAGAGTTTAAAAAGTTGTAAGAAATGATAAAGGAGGAAAAATATTATGGAAAGATCATATGACAATGCTACTATTTTATAAAAATTGGACATAGTGGTGGGTAGTATATAAGCAGAAGTATAACAATATATTTAGAAGTGGAAATAAGAATACAAAAAGAAATATGATGAAATATAAAGAATGTTTTTTTTTTCAAAATTATGAGGAAGAGGAGGCATGGCCAATATGAGCACTGAGTAACAGCACTTTCTCTGTGCTCTGCCTTTACAGAATATTTATGACAGGATTTTTTGATTATATCTATTCTAATTTTGTTTTGTTTTTATATATATATTTGGATTCTATTAATCATTCTTTAGGATAGTACATAAAAATGTTGGCAATTTTTTTTATTTTTTCCTGTAAAAAATTACTAGAACAAATATTTGGACTTCAGTCTACAGGATGAGCTGTTTCAAATCTACACTTCAAGAAACAACTATTAAGAAAGAACTTCAGTCACTATTAACTAACATTCAAGAACTGACAGCAAAGATTGATATAATGGATGTGAAACTGGATAATTTCAAAGAAAAATGTTCCCAGCAAATGGAAATATTACACAAAGACCTTAAATAGAAAAAGAGACAGATTACTGGTATAGAGACTTCACTAAATGATATGGACACTAGAATTCAAGAAGGTGAGCACAATATGGACTTTGTCTTAAAACAAAATACTCTTTTACAAACAAAAATTGATGATCTAGAGAATAGATCAAGAAGAAATAGTATTAGACTTTTTGGTTTGCCTGATAATGTTGAAGAAGGTAATATGGAAAAAATTCTTAACATCTTGGCTCCCTGATATACTACAGCTTCCTGAAGCTCTCTCATATGGGATAGAAAGAGCACACAGGTCCTTGGCTACTGCAAAAAAAAGTAAATCCAATTCTACTAAATCTGTTATAGTGAAGTTTTTATCTTCTCATGACAATGAGATAGTGTTAAACACTACTTGGGCTAAATCTCCTATCAAATATAAAGAAAATATCATATGCTTTGATAATGATTACTCATCTTTTGTAATTGCCAAAATAAAGCTTTTTTGCCAATGCTAAAAGAACTAAAGAAAGCCCAAATAAAGACACATCTATTATTTCCTGCCAGATGAAAAATATTTCTTCAAGATGGTCAAAAAATATTTGATGACATAGACTCTGCCATTACCTTTGTCAAAACAAGAAAACTGCTTGATAAAATAGAGGATATGGAGTGGGCAAATGCCAGCCTTAAAATAAATGCTGATAACCATTCCTGGAAGGTCTCAGAACATAAAAAGAAGCTCAAAAATAAATGACTAATTGAGCCATTTTACTATGGCTTTTATTTACCCAAATCTTAAAAACTAACCCAGAAGTTGGGGAAGTGGAAATGGTTCAACAGGTGAGTCATTGTTATTTAAATGTCTTTTTATGGTACATAGTTGTTTTTATGGTGTTTTATAGTCTGTTATTATTAAGGTTAGTTTATTCTAGTTCAATTTCTACAGCAAGTAAAAGCTATTTATTTATTCATTTATTTATTATCTTTAAATAGTGGCTGTTGTCAGTTATAATAATTGCTCCATATGTTTGGGACTGAAATTTATGATTTTTGGGGAACTATAGTAGATACAGAGACTTATAGATGTGAAAATGAGAGCCTTTGTTACAACAGAATATATTTAATTTGTTTTTAACTGTTTGCTGTTTTATTTCTCTGCCTCTTTGTGAAGAGAGACTATTCATTGATATTGTTGCCATAATGTTACTTTAATAATTATGTTTCCCATCCCCTGTTCTGTTGTTGGAATGTGATGTTATTTGTGGTAATAGACATATGAAAAGTTTATCTGTTCTCACTTTCAGTGACCTGATATGTTTTGAAGTAATTCATTTGATATTTATTTTAAAAAATGTAAATATTTATGAAGAGGCTTTAATTTATTTCTTTTGCTTTTCTTTCTGTTTTCCTCTTTGCTGTTGGTTGTGAAGGAATGGAGGACTTTGTATAAAATGATATGTTCATGGTGGTCTAATGGTTTACTGGGTTTGGGAGATAGAGTTTGTTGTTTTTTTAATGTTTTATATTACTTTTCTTCCTCCCTTATGTCTTTCTTATTGTTCGTTTTATGTTTCCTGGTTTTCCCATGAGCTAATCAACAGTTTTCTCAGTGAAAACTGTAAATGTTTTCCCTCCAAAAGCTCATGCATCTGATTTGTTAAACAACCTCGATTTGTCCTTGCATTGCAGCTGCTACAATGGAGAGCAAGAAAAAAGTGTTGTTTCCATGGAAACATTTGTAAACTGAACCTTGTGGTGAGCAGCTTCGTAAAAGCTAACAGTTAGAATAGATGGGTTCTATTGCCATCTACAGGTAAATTGAAAAACTGCACCTAAATAACATATATAATATATCTGCTATATTTAAGCATTTATGAATGCTCATAAACAAAGCACTTTTGATACATTTAAACCCTTACATTTTGTACACTTGTCTTCATAATTCTATTGTGGCTGTGTAACTTTTATATTAATTGGTATGACAAGCATATAGCATACATAGCAATGTTGTTGAAATGAAAGGTTTGGTGTGGATTGGTGTGTCTGTGGTGGTCTGGTCATTTGCTGGGTTTGAGAGATGGAGTTTCTCAGCTTTGCGCTATTTCGTGTTGGCTTTTTCCCCTCTGTTGCCTTTTTGTTTTGTCTGCTTTTGTGTTTCCTGGTTCTGCTACAAGGTGATCTATAGCTTACAAGGACAGAGGAATGAAAAGAGAAGAGAGCAGCTGCAAAAGTTTTCCCTCATTGGTCTCATGCATCCAAACTGCTGAACGGTACTGCTGCCTGTTCATGCTGTGACTGCCTCAACTGAAAGCAAGAAAAAAGTGTCATTTCCATGGAGCTATTTGTGTCTGAACTTTGTGCTGAGAACCTTCGCAGAGCTGGATAATAGCTTGAGCAGACAGTCTCTGATGCCATCTACAGGTCAAATGAATGAACTGCAGTTAAGTAACCTGTATAATATAATTGTTATATTAAAAGCATTTATGAGGGTGTATAAGCAGAGCATTTCTGATACATTTATAACCCTCTGTTTCTACACTTTTATTTATAATTCTATTTTATTTAATTTAAGCCTCTTTTGATTAGTACAACATAAGGCATATATAGCAACACCATTCAAATATTTATGAAAGAAGAAAGGAAAAAGAAAGGAAATTAATATATATAAAGCTTTTCATGACACCTAAGCAGTAGTTAATATTTTTTGCAAGACACAAACATCAGAAATAAGAATAATTCTAGTACAGATAGAAAATAAATAAATAATGATTGGAACATAATATATTCTATATGAATATAGCTTGCTACATACAGTATAGTCTCAGATGCAGATATCTACCATATAAACTTGTATTTTGATATATTCTGACAAATCTAGAAGTTCTTTCAGATTACTAAAGGTCTTAAAGGTAAGAAAGGGAATACATTCCTTCTTAGATAATACTAAGCACTTTTATTGGAATCTCATACTACATTGGGAAACTGAAATGTAATATTTTCTATACTTTTTTTCAGATACATGGAGATGGGGAAATGGTGTTGTTAGATATTGGCACAATACATAAAGAGACAGGGGATTAGTCTACTTATTGATTATTATAGCAGTCCATTACATATAAATTAGTTATGACTTTTGCATTATTATATAATACATGACCAGTATTTATGATATGTTGAATTCATTTGACAAAAATTAAAATTAAACCATTACATTTGATTTACTTTAATGTGTTTCTTGAATTGGTATATACAATTCTAATGGACGTTTGTTAAATTATGCAACAACATATACATATTTAGACAGGGAAGAGATGAATATTGGTGCTAGCTTAATGGTCAATTTGGGTGACAGATGTCACTCAAATTAGGAGTTTTTAACGGGGGGGGTTGAAAGAGTCTATGTTATTACTAAATGTTATAAGTTTCTGTTAATAGTTATTATGATGTTCACCAAATCTTACAAAACTGAATTTGATGTAAACATATTTCATTGGATAAAACTTTTTCATGTTTTATGTGTAAATTATAATTGTATTCTTAATAGTCAATTAATGTTCACTTATAAAATATGGGGAAAAAAAGGAGTGTTATTCAACAACAGATTTTCAGAACATTAATGTTTCCTGACATCATTAAAGTGTATATCATTAAACATCAATGGATTAAATAATCCTAATAAGAGAAGATCTTTGAACAAATATCTTAAATTGCATAATTCTCAATAAATATTTCTCCAAAAAACTCATTTACTAACTGAAGATGTCACAAAATTGGAATCCAAATCTTACAAACTTTTGATTAGCTCAGAACATGCACAAAAAGGGGGGGGTGGCCATACTATGGAAAAATACACTACCTATGCCTAAAATAATTGACACTTAACAAGGGGATGTTATCTTCAGTTATTATAGAATTTAATAAGAACATTTTGACATTAATAAATATGTATTGGATTCCTGGCATTGGACCTATAACAGTGAAACAACATATAGAATATATAGTTCAGTTTTCTAAGGGTAGTATTATTCTTGCTGGAGATTTTAACTGCATTTCTGACATAAAAGACTCTAGTACCAGTGGTAAAAGGAAAATTCCAACTATAGCTAAATTATTGAATGAATTTTCAGATTCATGTATGATGAAAAATATTAATAACTTTACTGACGCTAAGTCACTGTTCTATACATTTTATTCACATAGACATAATTCATATTCAAGAATAGATAGGGTATTAATTTCCAATAACAACTGATTTCTTATCAAACTCAAAAATGCTTTCTTGTCCCCTTTCAGACCATAATTCCATAACATTTGATTTTATACTAAACTCCACATTTAATGTTCAAATTAAAAGGATACCAGCCTACATAATTAAACTCAAAGATTTTATTGATTTTTTCACTACAGAAGTACAAAATCTTATTGAACTTAAGTACACAGGGAACTTCTGAAGTATACATTTGGCATGCTCTAAAAGCTTACCTATATGATAAAATTATTGATTGGTATAAAAAGAAAATAATTTCGTGGGATAAAGACCTTCAAGATATATAAACAAAGTTAGATACTTTAAGGCTTGATGCTTCAAAGAATCCAGATAAGAAAGACAGAATGAATGAAATAAATACCTTAAAAGAACCAACCAATGATAGCATTAATAGTACAAAAGATATTCAATCTTTTATACATAATAATATAAATAACAGACTATCCGAGGCACAAATAAAATTAATAGATAAACAAATATCTTTTAAAGAAGTAAAAGATCAAATAACCAAACTTAAGCAAAGTAAAGCTCCTGGTAATGATGGTATAATTTCTGAAAACTATAAGGTTTTGCCTGCTAAAGCATTAACTCTACTACATACAGTATTCAATATAGCTCAAAATAACAACATTATACCTCCCTCTTGGAAGTACACATCTATTCTGCCATACTAAAGTCTGATAAAGATACTGTAAAATGTGTTTCATATAGACCCATTTTGTTATTAAACACAGACTATAAAATGTTCATGTCTATTTATGTTGATAGACTTAAAAAAAAATTACCATCCCTGGTAGATATGGATCAAACAGGTTTTATACTTAATAGAACTTCTTATGATAACATCAAAAGAACAATAACTTTAATTGAATCAGTGAAAGCCTTAAAGAATAAATTGACTCTTGTTAGTTTAGATATTAACTGTGCCTTTGACTCAGTTAATTGGAACTATCTTTTTATCTTACTGAAGGACTTAAACTTTTATAATAGCTTTATTAACCTTATAACTCAATTATATAATGAAAGTCAAGCCTACATAAAAATAGGTACAAGTATAGATCAGGACATACCCATTGTAAAAGGAACCAAACAAGGTTGACCTCTATCTCCACTTTTATTCACATTAATTATGGAACCTTGGGCTAACCTAATAAGGGATAACAATAATATACAAGGATATAGTTTAAATTGTAATGATACATCAAAAATCCAAATGTTTGCTGATGATGTATTAATCACTCTTGGTGGTACTAACCCTACCTTACAAGAATTGTTTAAAAATATGGATATATTTCAAAAAAGTTCTGATCTTAATTGTAATAATTCTAAAAAGCAGATTATTCTAATTGGTTCCAAAAGTTATAATATACAAGACCAATATAAAAATATATATACCTCAGTCCCAACAAATAACATATTTAGGTATAATTATAGCAACCAATATTAAAGACATCTTACACTTAAATTATAGTAAAAGTATAACTATCACAGAGACTCTAATTAGTAAGTGGAACAAGATTTTATTTACAATGGATGAAAAACTTTCCATTGTAAAGATGATCTTGCTTCCAAAGATTTTATACATAATAGAATATATCTCTATTCCCCCTACAGGCTCTTTTATTAAAAAAATTAACACACTGATTAAGAACTTTTTATGCAATCCAATAAAGCCTAGAATTGCATTGTCCTATCATATGTATAGCTGGGAAAATGGAGGTATATCTTTACCAAATCTAGAATGTTATTCAATTTCGTCAGTTATTAAAACAATTGTTTATCTTATAGATGGAGAGTATTTTGCAAAATGGAAGGAAATTAGGTTAAATTTATCCCAAAATACCAAAAACGAACATAACAAACATCTACCACAGTTAATAAATAATTCATTTATATGGAATTTGAGAGAGTATTTTCCAATTATTCCATTCAAATGCTTAAATCTACTTATATAATCTAAGTGCCTTTAAAAACTATATATTTAGCTTTAGAATCTTTGAAAATTGGCTGCTCCTCATCTTCCCTATTGTCTATAAACAAGGTATAATTCTATCTGCAGATCATTCTGAAATGTTGTTATTTAAACAAATACAATTAATGTTTTGGTATCAAATGTTAAATAAAAATGAGGCAAAATCTATTAATGCTCTTATAGAGGAATATAATCTTAACTCTCTACTTTGGTCAGATTTGCAAGAGTTTAGAAAATATATTTTAGATAAGCTAATTTTAATCCCCTCAAATGCTAAACATTCAATACCCAAACTTATTCAATATTTGATTTTATACACTTATAATACTTTACCAGTTAAAAATAGTATATCATATATTTATAAAGCAATTAAACAAAATCTAGATGTATATTCAGATAACTATTGGAATTCATTTTCAGTAAGCAATAGTTTTATTCCCTCAGAAAAAGACAAAGCTAATTTCCTTCAGTCAGCTAGCAAAACCACTGCCTCCATTAAATGGAGAATCTTCACATGGAGATTTTTACATAACTCTTTCATCACACTTCAGAAAATGAGTAAGATAACTAAACAAGATGTTGTTTCCTGGAGATGTAACGCAGTAACCAATGCTGATTGGAATCATATATTTTATAACTGTGTATTATTAAAGAAATTTTGGGAAGAAGTTAACACTTTTTTAGAGGCAATTTTTACAGACAATTTTATGCTTGCAAAGTCACTTGTATTATTCAATACACCTGTCCCAGACTGTATAAATAAAAACAAATATTCTTTGCTCTGGTCTATACTATCCATTGCCAGGAAAATAATTGCAAGAAATTGGAATTCCTCATCAGTTCCCTCATTTAAAGAGTTTAAAGGTCTACTTTTAGAAATATCTAAGTTAGAAATGTTAACTATCAAATCTAAATTTACAGGGGATACAAAATGATATTACAAATGGGAACATGTACATGAAATATTAGTTAAAGAACTGGATAAATGATTAATGCAGTAATATTTCCTTTTTCTTTAATATTTTATTCTATGTTTTCATTTTTCTTCTGCCAAACTAAAATTAATTGATCCTGTTATTTGATATATAGTGAACATCATTGTACATAGTTTGCTGTGATATTATAGTTATTGTATTCATGTTTTTCTTTTTTAAATATTGTATGTAAAAAAATAACTTTATCTGTTCATTATATTAATGTTTTCAATAAAGCTGTTTTAAAAAAATATGAGAAAGAGATAGAAAAGAAAGTGACAAAATAAGAGAAATAGAAAAACAGATGTGTGAAAAGAATAGCGAAAATGTAAAAATAGTGCTATATAGCAAAGATTTTTTTTTTCTGAAAGGGAAGCTAGATGAGGTTCTCCTTATATAGGAAGATAAGTAAAAATGACAGAATGAAGGATGGATGCTATCTTAGTTGCCAAAGGAAATATAAAACACAAAATAGAAGATATTATGGAAGTGGTGGAAAATTTTACAGAGAAAATGTATGAAAAAGAGGAAATAGATGGGTAAGAAGAATGGAAGGTGAAAAATACATGAAAAAGTAAGGATTTTTTTAGAAAATGATATAACAATTGAAGAAACAGAGAAGATAATAAAAAGAAGATAAGAATGAATCAGCATCAGGATTGGCTTATCTTCAAAATGTTGATGGTTACAACATCAAAACCACTTCTGCGAACTCCAAACTACTCCTTCTCAAAACTGCAAATGTTAATATTCTGAACTGCAAAATCATGCCCGCTTTTTGACCCATGTTAGCACTTGTTTGTAGGTGTGGTGCAGTTGGAAATGTCGACGTTCAATGTTTTTTCAACTTTCTGAAGTTTTGATGGCACACGTTTTGCAGAAATGCTTCTGTGGTGTGCACATTCAACTATGTGCTTTTGACATTTTAAAGGTAAACCCCAGGATTAGATGTTATAAGTTAGGAGTATTATAAGGACATAAATAAAGATGAAAGAGAAATGTTTTTAAATGTAAAATGAATAGATGAAGGAAGACATAATGCAAGAAGATGTGGTGGAGTGATACATTTTGTAATAAAAAAGGATGAAAGAAAAGACAAACTATGGAGGCCCACAACAATAGTGAATAGTGACTATAAAATATTTATGAAAATACTACAAAAAAAAGGATGGAGAAATTATTGGATGAGGAACTACGAGAGGTGATTCATGGTATAAAAGGGAGAGGTGAAATTAATGTTTATTATAGTGAACAAAGTAGTAGAGATGATAATGAAAGAAAATAAAGAAGTACTATTAATAGCATTTAACAGAGATAAAACATTTTATAAAGTGAGCCATGAAGCAATGTGGTAGATTTTAGATGCATATGAGATAGGATAAAAATATTAATGTAATATAGAAAAGTTATAAAAATGAATGGTTACTTTTTATGATAAATGGATGGATGAGGAAAAAAGTATTATTATTAAAGGAGTAAAACAGGACTACCTGATGAGTATGTGCTTATTTGTATTAGTAACGACTGTAGTAGTACAAACATGCATGTATGAAATAAGGGATACAAGATATGAGATGGAAGGAAATGTTATAGTAGTTCTAATAAAAACAAAACATGAGTTGACTAAGCATGGTTGTAATAAAGATTACAAAGCTGTTAAAAATTCTGATTTGCAGTTAAACAAAAATGAAGTATAAGGGATTTGGTCAGATAGCCAATAAATGGAATATATTTTGCAAGAAAGGAAGTTATTTTGGGTGAGACATTTAGTGAATATGGAAGTGCAATAAGTTAGTGGAGAGATACTAGAACAATTAAAAAAGTTGGTAGCTGGGTAGAAAAGTTTTTACTTATTTCAGAAAAAAAGAGGCTGAATACTTACATATAAGGAAAACAGTACATTTAGGTGGAATATACATGTTTCCCACTCAAAAGGAAAAGAGTTATTAGACATGTTTGCTTCATTTGAGGCTCAATGCTGAATCTGGTGAGAAGAGAGATAATTTATAATAAAGAAGGAGACAATGGTTTCAGTTTTAAAAATCCAATGATGCATTTAGCATCTATGCATTCATTTGGGTAATGAGAAAGGTAAATAAATAAAAAGAAATGACAAGTAAGATGTTATATGAAAATATAAAAAATGGGTCTATATTAGTCAAACAAAAACCGGAATGCACGAATCCACTTTGGATGACACATAATGGGCGAATGTCGCAAACATCGAACCACAAAAATAAAAAAAGTAACACACAAAAACTTGTACTAACTGTTTTATGCAGGGGGAAAGCCCCCCCTGCACCCCCCATACCTTTGCTACTTAAATATGCCAACTCTGAGATCGCACTCCATTGAAGTAAATGGAAGAATTCTCTATGGCAATTTACATTCATTTCTTTGACATTTGTGACATTCGCTCATTTTGTGTTGCTTAAAGTGGTTTTGCACATTCCAGTTTTCGTTCGGATAATATAGACCATAAAAATGTATGAGAAGAAAGTAAAGTTGGAAAATAAAAGAAAACAGGAAAGGATGGAAAAATCAAAAAAGAATATGACAAAAATGGAATTATGGAAGTTGTAATTGAGTGAGATTGGTAGGAAAGAAAAGAATGGTAGAATATGATTTCAGATTTTTTGGTGTACCCATAGAAGACATTAAAAGAAGTTCAAAAAAGTAACAAACAATAGAAGAAAAAGATTTGAAAATTTTTATGAAGCAGAGGATTGTTTGTAGAGAATTTTATTAGACAGGTTACTGGTGAAAAGGAATATGAAATATAAGGTGTTGGAAGTAAAATCTGTTGACTGTAATGAAGAAGAAATAACAAAACAATGTTTTTTGATTGCAAATACAATAAAGAATTTTGGGAAAATTTTAAAAATAAATGTAGATAAGAGTTTAAATCTATAAATATGGATATGTTATTATATGGGAAGTATGATAAAGTAAAGAAATGTGATATTAATAAATAGGATAAAGAACTGTTTGTGACATTATGGGTGCTGTAGAAAAAAAGTTGTGAGAATTTATAATATAACAAAAAATGGAAGATAATTATGTATTAGCTGAAATAAAAAGATGGTTGTGGAAGAAAGGGTGGAGGATAGAGGGTAAATATAAAAGAAAAAATAATGAAAGAAATAAAACTGTTTAGTTAAGTTCTTTTGCTTCAAGCAATCTCAGACCATGGACTAGTCTAAAACCCATGAAACTGGTTTTGTAGCTATACTTCCACAAGTTGCAGCTTAGTGTTTTATCACTAGGAATCTCTGCACATGCAGTTTGTATTAGTGCTATGGTAGAAACCAAAAATGTGGGAATTTTCAACTTTTCCACAGTTGTGTGAATGTAGAGCTAGTATATATAAGTAAAGTACAACTATAAAGCCCCCCCCCACACATGAGGATTAAAAAAAAGCTTTGACTCATTGGTTTCATCTGGTTGAAGTTGTGGCCAGGTGCAAATCAACAAGAAGTAGTGGAACTGTTTAATAATAATAATAATAATAATAATAATAATAATAATAATAATAATAATAATAATGATAATAATAATATTAACAAACACATCCAGAAACACAAGGCAACCAAGTCCAGATTAATAGGTTTATAATAAATGGCCATCATCATCATGTTATAGTGCTTCTATTGTTTATGGCTCTCCAAAGAAGAAAACGCTAGAATAAGATTAATGAAGAATGTATTAATTGCATAGCCTAGAGAAAGTGGGTGTCCCAAAAGTGGCATCTACTATGTGCAAATTGAAAGTGGGTGATGAAAGGACATGGTTTGAAGGAGTCACAGACTGCAGTGTCAAAATGATAACTAAAAATATGCAAAATATAGAGAGAGGAAGGAATGTCAGAACATGAAAAGTGTAAGATGATATAGAAGACATGCAGAGGACACATTAGGTGTCCTGAGGTCTGTCCAAGTTACAGTTACATTCAAAGATAAAGTAAAGAAACTACCTCTGATTGTACTACCAGGTCTGAGCTAAAAAAATTGGGGTGCAGGTGTGACTGGTTAAAGGAAAATAAAAAAGATTCTGCAAAATCATTATTTGAGAATAAATAGGAGTAATTCATGTTTCAAAAAGGAAAAAAAAATGATGTATTTAGGATGATCTGTGCACAGTGAATGGCCATATTTCAAATTTACAGGTGAAATTTAATAGTCTAATGTTTTTCAAATTAAAAGTTTGTTTCATATGCTCTGAAAAATGAAAATCAGGCTTAAATAGTCATTTTAACAGAATTGTCTCCTGTAAAGGAAACATTTTAATTTATTTATTTTATATTTGTTTGCCAGGAAGATCTGACCAGATAAAATAGTCCATTTACAGTGAAGGCCCAGGGAGAAAAGCTCCAAAATACAGGTTAATAAGCATGCACTTTTTACAAGCAAACACTCACACATTAAATTACAAAGTACATTTGTTGAAAGTTAGAGCAGAAGTACAATATACATAGAAATAACTAGTAAACATGTTGGAATATATGCATACATATACTGGCTAATGTACAAAAGAAGAAATTAGAGGATACGTATTGGAGGATATTAGAGGAAAGTAGAGAGGTTAGAGAGGAGTATTAGATTAGAATAGGACACAGAGAAGAAAATGATAAAGATTAATTAAGATAGAGAGGTATAGATATGAGCAGAAATATAAGAACAATAGTATTCATCCAGGAAATGAGCATGTACAGAGCCAGGTGTCAGCTAGGTGAGTCTTGAGAAGTTGTTTGAACGTAGAAGGGTCAGTTGCAGTTGGAATCTGTTGAGGTAAAGAATTCCAAGTCCTGGAGATATGGTTGGAGAAAAGTGAGTCTCCATAAGTATTATTAGATTTTGTAACTTGTAAAAATTTGTCAGAAGATCTTAGGGATCTATTATAGAAGTAGGATTGTAGTAGATTTTGAAGAGCTGGGCACTTATTAGGTTTGTATATCACTGTATGGGCAGTTGTAAGTTGGGTGAAAGTTAATAGATTGGGAATTTCAAACCACTTGAGTTGACAAAGAGCAGCACAATGGTGGGAGCTATATGGTGAGTTAGTGGCAAATTTGGCAATGTTGTTGTAGTAGGCTTCTAAGTTAGGTCTGTTTTCTTGAGATTAGGAAGATAAGAGAGGCATAAAGAAGGGTAGATAATAGGTGGGTTCTGGCAAGAGATTTTCTAGTTATAAATGCAAGGTAATATTTACACTGCTTTTCATATGTTGCATATATATAATGTTTCATTCATAACTAAATTTGGTGTAATATAACATACTTAATATATCATCAATATATTTATAATTAACACTTTAAGTATTCATTATATATAAGTAAGCATACCATATAAAACTCATTACCTCAGTTTCTGCTTCATAGTATAGGATACTACTTAGCTGTATATTACACTTTAATTTCACACAGCTATAATATATACAGTTATAAATATTTAATATTCTATGTAAGATAAAATTAAGGGATACATTGGAAAATATAAAGTAAGGAAGGATGGAGGGGAGGGAAAGCAAAGAAGAAAAGTTTTTTTTGTATATATACAAATAATTTCCTGAGACTATCTAGACTAACAGCTAATAATGATATTTTGAAGGAGAATTTAGAAACTCTTAAGTTGGAGTTTATAGGTCGGGGTTATGAACAGATGGCTGTGGCTAAAGCTATAAGTACGACCATGAAAAGAAGGGGCGGCAAAGCCAGACCTTATTTTTCTGAAATAAATACATCTAATAGGACTAATAGTAAAGATCCACAAGGGGTGCCTTTGATTTTGCCATATAGTACTGATGTTAAGCATATTAGGAATGTGTTATATAAAAATTGGCATATTTTGCACATGGATCAGGATATTGTGAAAATTGTTGGCTTGCGTCCGAGAGTGGTGTATAAGAATAAGAATACACTGAAGCAACTTTTATGTTATCCCAATAAGAAAATTACCTAACAGCCTTTGTTGAGAGGCATGACAAGATGCAATAGCTGCAATTTTTGTCAGTTTATTAATGAGGAAGAATATTTATATACCGGACACTAAACAAACCTGGCAGTTTAAGGTGCAGTCTAATTGTAACACTAAAAACATGATATATTTGGCTCAATGCACTACATGTGCAAAATTCTATGTAGGAAAAACAAATAGAAGACTTCATTAGCATATAAAGGATCATGTTTATTGTACAAGGAAAGAATTAGTGCATAGTGCTTTAGCTAAGCATACGGTAACTGAAGGTGTTACACACTCATTTTTGTTTCAAGTAATACAAGTGATATATAGTAACATTAGGCTGGGGGATATTTATGCATACACTGACACAGTGGAAATTAAATGGATATTTAGACTAGGAGCACATTTAGGCTCCGGTCTTAATGACACTGTTTCTATTAAACCAGCACTAAAAGGACATAAATTGCTTAAGAAATGAGCTTAATGTATATACTTTTTAGTGGCACCTTATGCCTTGTATTTATTTTATTTTATTAAGTATCTCTTTAAATTTGTATTAATCATTAATGACATGTGAATTTTTATTGGTTTGTTTGAATTTGTATGGATTTATTTAAGTTGATTCTTTTAAGTTTTACATTATCTGAAGAAGCACCGAAGGGTGTGAAAGCGCTTATAACTATACAATAAAACATTGCTATTTTATCTGCTGGTGTCTCCGTGTTTCTGCACAGTTCTTTTTGGTTCTTGCCTTTTGCTGTGTACACTGTGCAGTTTATCACTGAGTTCTCTCTTTTTGGATATTTGTGATCTTTTGATTGGTTTGTTGGATACTCAGTGAACATGGCAGACAATACATTGGAAGGTTTGGATGAGAATCGCTCTATACAGAATAACAGCTCCAGTAATGAATGACTGCAGAACTGTTTAAATGTTCGCATGAATCCTCTTTTATCTATGGAACTTAATACAGGTATGCAGACTACTACTGAAGTGTACATTAATGTACAAGCAAAACTGTTGATGAGAGACATTGAGAATAATTTGTTTCATAGCAAACGGCTAAAATGTCAGAGACAACATATGGAAACTTATTTAAAAATAAATATAGTACCTACAGGACTTAGGGTGCTAAACATGCCAACATATGGAAATGTTTTTCCTGATTTACTGGCCAAATGGCAAAAGATGCATCTTGATACAAGCAGAGCGTATATGCAGTTAATTATTGATTATTTTCTGCCTATTGAAAATGAACTGAATGTTTCCATTGAGTTGAAATATGAAGAACTATTGACAGCCACATCTGTTGATACAGCCGACGTGTTTCTACATGGCATTATTGATAAAGTACTAATGTATGAGAACAAATTGTTGTTAACTAAAAAGAAGAAATTAGTTTGTGATTTGGATGATTTTAAAAATCAACGTGTATTCACTTGGCCCAGGTATGAACAGTCCAATGAGCCTATCACAAGTTGTGGCAACATGGAGGACCTAACTGAGAACTATGCATCAACCAATCCTCAGTCGGATAGAGGCGTGACGACTGGTCGGATAGAACCTATCCGGACTCAGGTTCCTATGGTCATCGATAAACCAACAGAAGGAAGAAATATGAATGCAAGCGCTGTAGAAAGCAAACCAGTGGTGAGAAGGAAAGAACAATCCAATGTTTTTATTACAGGTGAACCAACTTTACCGCTTCCTTTTCAGGTATGGAGCAAATCTGTGCACGACATGGACAATGCATGCACAGGTCAGAAGCAGAAAGACATTTCGCACCACAACAATGGACATACGTTCAAGAAGATGTGGGCGACTGTACAAAACAGTTAGTGTGGAACCTGTCTGATTGTTCTTTGACTGCCTCTGAGGTTTCTTTATTAACTAAAGGTCTGAGTTATGTGCCCCCCAATACAGCTAATGTTGATGAGACTCTATTGCAATTTAGACTGTTTGCGAGAAATATTGCTTTACGTATGACCTTTGGCAATATGAGTACTGTTCACAGGAATATTTTTACTAAACCCAACAGTTTTATGCCTAATTTTTCATCTACTCTTGATGTGTTTGTGAAAGCTTGTGAAAATGATTTGTATAGTTATTTTAATTCATGCAAATAGGTTATGCATGATAACTTGAGTCACGGTGAATGCCAAGCACTTAGAACTTTACAAAATAATGAGAACATTATTGTTAGACCTGCTGACAAAGGTGGACCAGTTGTAGTATTAAATAATGATTATTATGTACAATCAATGCTTAGGATGTTAGATGATCCTTTGACATATCAGTCTGTTGAATTATGTATTATTGAACAAATGCAACAAGATGTCTTTTTGGGTCTGCATGAGTGTCTTTGTATGGGACTCATTACATGTGAGCTTTATGCTTATTTTAATGTGGAATTCCCTCTTAATACCGAAGCTGTATGGCCTACCTAAGATTCATTAGAATCCTATGGTTCCCAGTTTTAGACCGATAGTATCTGGCTCGTGATGGCTGACTGAGCCTTTATCTATCTTTGTAGACAAGCAATTGAGAACAGTCTTGGACAGATATTGTATAGTTTTGAAAGATACTCAACAGTTTTTACAGGATCTATACATGAAATTTGGTCAGTCTTTTTTTCCATCTAATATTTTGGTGTCTCTGGATGTCGAGGCCCTTTTTACTTGTATTCTGAATACTGAAGGTATCAGTATAATCAAGAAATATTTGACAAGGGATGATGCTTTTGATGAGAAACACATAGATCTTATATGTTATTTATTGGAAGTTGTTTTAGAGCATAATGTGTTTGTATTTGAAGGAGTATATTATTGACAGCAGAATGGTGTGGCGATGGGAACCAGTTGCGCCAACAGCTATGCGAATCTGGTCATGGCAGAGTGGGAATATAATATTAGAGAATTTATAGGTACAGATCTCATCTTCTATAGATGTTTTGTAGATGATGTCTTTTTTGTATGGGGAAGCAGTGAGGTTTCATTGTTGAATTTTATAAGACTTCTAAATAGTAGTAGTTTTTTGCATTTTACACATAAGATATCTAACACTAACATAGAATTTTTAGATGTTATGGTTTCAGTAAATAGTGAAGGTTTTTTACCACAGAATTGTATCGTAAAGAATGTTACTGTCCTTCATTCTTACATAGAACTAGCATGCATCCTCAACATGTGTTTTCTAGTGTAGTGCATGGACAGACGTTGAGACTAGCTAGACTAACAGTTAATAATGATATTTTGAAGGAAAATTTAGAAACTCTTAAGTCAGAGTTTATAGGTAGGGGTTATGAACAGATGGCTGTGTCTAAAGCTATAAGTACCACCATGAAAAGAAGGGGCGGCAAAGCCAGACCTTATTTTTTCTGAAATAAATACATCTAATAGGACTAATAGTAAACATCCACAAGGGGTGCCTTTGATTTTGCCATATAGTACTGATGTTAAGCATATTAGGAATGTGCTATATAAAAATTGGCATATTTTCCACACGGATCAGGTTAGTGTGAAAATTGTTGGTTTGCGTCCGAGAGTGGTGTATAAGAATAAGAATACACTGAAGCAACTTTTATGTTATCCCAATAAGAAAATTATCCAACAGTCTTTGTTGAGAGGCATGACAAGATGCAATAGTTGCAATTTTTATCAGTTTATTAATGAGGAAGAATATTTTATACACCCGGACACTAAACGAACCTGGCAGTTTAAAGTGCAGGCTGATTGTAACACTAAAAACATGATATATTTGGCTCAATGCACTACGTGTGCAAAATTCTATGTAGGAAAAACAAATAGAAGTCTTCATGAGCATATAAGGGATCATGTTTATTGTACAAGGAAATAATTAGTGCATAGTGCTTTAGCTAAGCATATGGTAACTGAAGGTGTTACACACTCATTTTTGTTTCAAGTAATACAAGTGATATATAGTAACATTAGGCTGGGGGATATTTATGCATACACTGACACAGTGGAAATAAAATGGATATTTAGACTAGGAGCACATTTAGGCTCCGGTCTTAATGACACTGTTTCTATTAAACCAGCACTAAAAGGATGTAAATTGCTTAAGAAATGACCTTAATGTATATACTTTTTGGTGGCACCTTATGCCTTGTATTTATTTTATTTTATTAAGTATCTCTTTAAATTTGTATTAATCATTAATGACATGTGAATTTTGATTGGTTTGTTTGAATTTGTATGGATCTATTTAAGCTGATTCTTTTAAGTTTTACATTGTCTGAAGAAGCACCGAAGGGTGTGAAAGCACTTACAACTATACAATAAAACATTGCTGTTTTATCTGCTGGTGTCTCCATGTTTCTGCACAGTTCTTTTTGGTTCTTGTCTTTTGCTAAGTTTATATTCCTGTATAATATGATCCATTGAACTAGTCTTGTATTCATAAGTTAGCTGGAACCAGTATTTGAGTTCATTGTTTTTCAGTTGAGAAATTTTGTTAATGTACGAGGTAACAAAAGTCTCTTGTGTATATGCTATAGGAAATAACAAAAAAAAGTAGTCTTTATATTTAACGTGTTTATATATAAAGTTTCTAAAGTTAATTATAATATTATGTATGTAACTGGCAGTATGATTAGGATTAGTATGTGTGATAAAATATTATTTTAAGATCCATATAAAAGGTGTGTTTATGAATTCTAGTTGATATGATCTTGGTCTCATTATAAGTTCCATGGCTGATACTTCCCATAAAGATTTCCATTTAGCTAAATAGGTTATATCTAAGAACTGAGAAATTGATCTGATTATAGCGGAAATCGAATAGAGATTTAGATCTGGGAAAGCTATTCCACCATTCTTCCAGCTGATGGTATGTTGATTAATAGTAATTCTAGATTTTTTTTGTGACCAAAAGAATGTTAGTATCAAAGTGTTTAGTTTATTTATAAACCCTTTTGAGGGTAGAATTTGAATGGATTGTATTATGTATAAGATTTTAGGTAGAATTATCATTTTTATAATGGCTAGTCTTTCTTCAGTAGTAAATATTATTGTATTCCATTTTGAAAATAATTCTTGGATATTTTGTAAACATTTGTTATAATTTAATTGAATTATTGATTTAATGTCTTTGGCAAGAATGGTTCCAAGATATGTGATTTGATCTGCGTTAGCAGTGTGATATGTATTATTTCCTATCATCCTTTTTTTAATTTTTTTTATTATTAGGATATATGGGTAGAATTTGTGTTTTATTGTCATTGAATGATAGACTAGATATTTGAAATGTTTTAATTGATTCATATAATGACATGAATGAGGAGTCATTTCCCATTGTGGTGATAAGAACATCATCCGCAAACAGCTGGATTTTGGCTATATTGTCTTTATCCATTTCCAAACCCTCGATTTCTTTATTGTTTCTTATTTCATTTGCCCAGGGTTCCATGATCAAAGTAAATAGTAGAGGAGAGAGAGGACATCCTTGTTTGGTGCCTTTTGTAATAGATATTTTATTGGAAATATATGACCCTATTTTGATATATGCATAGGTTTCTTCATATAAATGTTTTAGAAGATTAATAAAATTATGTGAAAATGTAAGCATTCCAAAAAAGTAAATAGATAGATCCAGGTAATAGAATCAAAGGCCGCATTAATATCAAGACTAATTAATGATAAGTTCCTTTTCTTCCTTTGGGAGAAGTCTATAATAGCTAGGGTTTGTTTTATATTATCAAAAGTACTTCCACTAGTTATAAATCCTGTCTGGTCTTTGTCTATTAAGTGGGGTAAGAGTTTCTTCAATCTTTCTGAGAATATATTCATAAACATCTTATAATCGATATTCAGTAAAGATATTGGTCTGTATGAAGAACAGAATTTTGGGTCTTTATTTGATTTTAAAATAGGGGATATAAATGTATATTTCCAGGATGGCGGTGTCATATTATCACTTTGGGCCAAATTATATACTTTGTGTAGTAAGGAAATAGCCATTTTGGACATTATCTTATATATTTCAGGAATAATTCCATCGTTACCTGGAGCTTTGTTTAGTTGCAGCTTACTTACTTGACTTTGTATATCTGATAAAGTAATTTGTTTATCAATAACTTCAATTTGTTGTTTGTTTAGTTTATTATATATATTCTTGTTAACATAATCTCTTATGTTATCTTGTGTTTGAATTTGTTGTGTGGATTTATTAATTTCATCAAAGTAACATCTAAACTCTTTTAATATATCTTGCATACTATGTACTTCTCTTTTTTGCAGAATGCATTTCTTTAATATAATTATATTTATTTAATCTTTTGGTCTTATTCTTAAGGTTTGATAGATGTTTAGGATTTACAGAATAAGTAAGAAACCTATATTTTTCTAGTGTTATCTTTGTTTTATGATGTAGGATAGATCTATATTCCACATTTAGTTTGTATACCACATCCCTTATATTCTTTGAAGACAAGTTGTCTTTATTATTTGTGTGTTGTGAGTCCAGTTTATCCTGTATTATTCTTATATATTTATCCCATATTTTTACCTTATTATGAAATCAATTGTTTATTTGTCCATGCAAATATGCTTTTAGGGCATCCCAAATAAATATATCATGTGTGTCTGATGCTGAGTTTATATTAATGATGTTTTGTGTCTCTTCTGTTATGAATAATTGAAAATCCTTAAGTTGTGTGAGATATGCTGGAATCCTTTTAATTTGGACACTATGGGTGTTATTAATGTTAAGTTCAAATATGATAGTATTATGGTCCGAGATTGGGCAGGATATTATTTTGCTATTGGTCAGGTTATTCATTATCTGTGTGGAAAGAAATATTCTATTAATTCTAGAATATGTTTTGTATCTATTAGAATGGAGCGTGTATTGTAATGAGTTATGATCCACAAAATGATGTATGTCTTTCAGTAGGTATAAGTCTATGAAATTTATAAGTTGTGTAGCTTGTGTTGTAATTTTTCTTTTTCCTGAAGTGGTTGTATCTTTAGGGTCTAAGATACAGTTGTAGTCACCTGCCATAATGATATGTCCCTCAGATAGTGAAACTATTTGATCCAATATGTGTCTAATAGTATTAGTACCAATACCAGGTAACCAATAGTTGTTTATTAATGTATATAGTTTCTTACCCATCTGAATTACAGCCAAGCAAAGTAAATCTTTATTGTCTTGGTATGTTTTGATTATTCTGGGTAATGGTAATGTTTTGTTCCACAATATTGCTACACCTCTTTTTTTTCGTACATTCTGAGCTTACTATATTTGTGTATTTATTTGTATCTAGAAATTTAATAGTATCTTTTGTTAAATGGGTTTCTTGTAAGAATACTATATTAGGTTTATGAAAAGCTAGATATTTAAACAAATTACTTCTTTTATACAGATTGTTCAAACCATTTATGTTAAGTGACATACCTTTCAACATAGTCATATTATGTAATTGTACCTGAAAGATGTGTTAGTAACATATCAATATCATATGTATGTGAAAATTTCCACAAAAAAGTGAATTTGTTCCTAGCAAAAATATTAAATATCATGTTTTTAGGAAACAAATTTATTCCTTGAGCTTTATTCTCTATATTTTCTGTAAATAAGCTACTCTGGATGTCAAAAAACTATTTTTTAAAAAAAATATTACATCCTTGTTTGGTGCCTTTTGTAATAGATATTTTATTGGAAATATATAACTAGATAAAAACAAACACCCCAATGCTCCCCACCTGGAGTTATAACCTCCTAATCCCAATGACATCTGTCACTGAGATCAACCCCTAAACTGTAACAACAGAGTACAGACTCCACTAATAACATACTTTATATACTTTAAGTTAGAAACATTAAGATAACCAAATTCTAATGAAATCATTAATTGTACTAATATAGCATTATCTGGAAGGTTTATACATTCATAGACATCATATCTAATAAGAAATCTATGTAACCTAATAGATTCAAGGTATGATTTACATTCCAAAATAAGGCAAATGTCTAACAGATTCTTTAAAAGGACTAAGTAATTTAGCCCACTGCCTTACTATTAACATAGATAACAGAGGTTGTGTGTATAAACAATATTTCTATTAGGTTATCAGATATAATACGTTATCCAGGACACAATGTTATTGTTCAAACCATGGTTTGTTTAAATGTAATTCTATTTTGTATTAACATGTTTGTAACTCTCATTATATCTCTTCCCTTTATTTAACTTATATACATGAACACGAGAGGGAAAGAGAGAGAGAGAGAGAGAGAGAGAGAGAAAAGTAAAATAAGGCTAACATGTAGTTAGGATGCTGTGTAAATAGTTATATTTAGAATGACTATTTAGAAGACGTAGGTGTAATTATAAACAGTATGCCATTTAAATAAACATTGTATCACCCCCCCAAAATGGGATGTATTCACTATAAACATGTGTATATGCAACCGCTTTCACTAGTGGCAGAATAAGATATCTATTTGCAAAGTTCTTTTTAGTATACCACTTTTGTTATTCAATTCTTTGCTATGCAAACAAACATTCTGAAATGATATGCATTGAAAAAATATTTTGAGCTCTCTCTGGTTACTGTTTGCTGCTTCTTGCTGTGGGATGGATTTGAAGTGTTCTTAAGACACTCAGTCTTGCTGGCTGGATTCTGCTAAAATTCAAAGTCTGGTTATATTTGCATTCACAGTCTGTTGCATACAGAAACTTGCAGAATATACACTGATGAGAGAATATACATTGCAGCACTTGTCTTTAAGAGCAGTAACCAATAACTTTTTATAATAAACCAAACGGAACCACGTTGCAGCTTAAAAGTACTGTTCCAACTTTACTTCTCATATAGTACAGATGATGTGAGAGATATAACATTTACCTTAGGACTTGTGTCCCTACCATACCTCTAACATAACTGGATTTATACAGCTCTTTATATACAGTTTTAGTCCTGTAGAAACAATGATAAGCTTCCTTGTTTAACAATGTCTTGTAAGAGACCAGCTTTTCTGACAGTGTGAATATCCTGTAACAGTGTCCTGATGCCCATGTAGAAAAACATATTTTTGAGGAAACACATTGTTCTGTATTCTATTTGGATCTGTGTATAGGAACATATGTTCTTGTGCCAATACTGATAAGCATATCCTGTTTTTTATGCAGAAAAACATATTTTTGAGAAAACACATTGACAGAGATCAGCTTTTCTGACAGTGTGAACATCCTGTATTTTATTTGGATCTTTGTATAAAAAACATCTGTTCTTGTGCCATATCCTGTTTTTCATGCAGAAAAACATATTTCTGAGAAAATACATTGTCACAGTGTCATAAACATATCCTGTTGTTTTAGGAAACATATTGTGTCCATACTGTTATTTTAGGAAACATATTGTGTCCATTTTTTATATGCAGAAAAGCATGTCAGTGTTCTTTAAAAGCAGATTTTGCATTTTTGTTCTTGCATACATCCTGTTTCTGAGTCTGTAAAGGAAAAATGTCCATTCAGCAGATTCCTTTTCCAAGCCATGGTAATTTAGTATGACTGCTGATCACATATTACTAAACTCTGTTTCTGCATTTAAGCAAGCCTATTCTTTCAGCATATTTACAACACAATTAATTTCAGACTAATATTAATAAAATCTAACATGCATAACCTTACTTATGACACTTAAATATAAAGATTGCACAAATTTGTGAAGATATTAACTTTGAGTATGGTAACCATAATCATAGTATGTAGTGATACTTCAAAGAAAGATGAGGGAGAGAAAAATTTTTTTTTATACATATACATATACATATACATATATATATATATATATATATATATATATATATATATATATATATATACACACACATATACACACATACACACATACATACAAATATATACACACACACACACACACACACACACACACACACACACACACACACACACACACACACACACATACATACAAAAATGAATGCCACCATCAGTAGTTACACTTGTAGGGTCTAAGAATAAAGCACATACATATTTACATTTTAATACTCACACAGTTCTATCATAACCATTTCCTCTCTCACCTCTTTTCTTTTTATATTTTCTTCCTTTATTTGTTCTGTAATCCTTTCTTCAAGTCGCAAAAGATGAAGATATTATGTTATTGCAATATGTAATCTTGTCATCGTCCATATAAATGATCATTTTAAGTAAATAGTTGATTTAAAACAAAAAAGACTGATAAACCAAGTTACAGTCAAAATACAGTTCTGCACTTCCTGGAAATGTTTGTCGCATGGTGATGACATCATCCAGCTGCAAGTTTTCAAACAAAGCATGAAAGTAATGTTGTAACTTTTCCTACTGCTCTATTTTGTCATTTAAAAGCACTATGTTTATTTTTAACTATATATATTCCCTAGAGTTTAGATTAATATATAAATAATAAGCCTTGTAATAGAAACACATATAACATCTCCCAGCTTTTCAGAGCTAATGTATGCATTGACATTTAAACCCACAGATACTACACTACCTTCCCAACATTTGCCTATCCTGAACAAATGTATATCATGTACATATTTAATAATTACATTGTGAATTCTTGTTCTACTCTGAGGTTGTAAAACAGTTTATGCTCAGTGCTGACCAGTACTGTATGATTAGTAGTGAGAAGGAAAGTATTATATGAATATGTTATTCTCTATGACTTAAAGTGCAATTAGAAGAGAGAAGAAGGCTTTGAATATGTTATGCATTGTTATTACTTTGAGTTTGGAGACACTTATGTATACTATGCTATATATACAAGAAATTATATGTATATATACAAAAAAAAAACTTTTCTTCTTTTCTTTCCCTCCCCTCCATCCTTCCTTGCTTTATATATTCCAATGTATCCCTTAATTTTATCTTACATAGAGTATTAAATATTTATAACTGTATATATTATAGCTGTGTGAAATTGAAGTGTAATATACAGCTAAGTAGTATACTGCGGTGGTGGTGCTGCGGTAGCATTGTCGCCTCACAGTAAGACATTGTCCTGTTCGATTCTCAGCTAGAGCGTCTTCTGTGTGGAGACATGCGTGAATGGGCAAACCTTCATTAAAGGTTGTGCATCAGGGCCGGCAACTCGGCACATAAAAATCTACTGCCAATCATTAGCAGACCGGAGTTCCACTGTGGCAACCCCTAACCGGGAAAAGCCGAAAGACACAACAACAACATACAGCTAAGTAGTATCCTATACCATGAAGCAGAAATTGAGGTAATGCATTTTATATGGTATGCTTACTTATATAAAAATGAATACTTAAAGTGTTAATTATAAATATACTGATGATATATTAAGTATGTTATATTACACCAAATTAAGTTATGAATGAAACATTATATATATGCAACATATGAAAAGCAGTGTAAATCTTACCTTGTATTTATAACATATCAAAACAGACTTGTTAATAAAAGCATAGTCCACAATAATAGTTTGTTTTATAAATAGTCTACATTTCTCATTTATTCTTTAGTCTCTTTTGATTGTCAGTAGATTTCTATGTAGTTTTAGGAACCATTCTTTTAAGAGATGGGTTAGCCCACTCCATTTCTTCTATTTTTTCCAGTAATTTGTGTTTTTTAACATATGTCACAGCAGAATCAAGATCCTCAAACAATGAAGGTCCATCAGGAAGAAAAATCTTCAGCCTTGCTGGAAACAAGAGGTGAGTCTTAATCTGTACTTTTTTCAGTTCTTTAATTAGAGGTAAAAAAACCTTTCTTTTGGTAATTACCATTGTTGAATAGTCATTATCAAAGTGAATGATAGAGTCATTGTATTTTAAACGTGATTTTTGACCAGGCTGTTTTTAGAATTAAGTCTTTATCTGAAGATGATAGGAATTTTACTATGACAGGTCTATGTTGTTTCCTGTTGGTATGGTTTCCTGATGTGAGAGACCAATGTGCTCTTTCTATACCAAAAGATAAGGCCTCTGGTAACTCTAGAAATTTTGGCAGCCATGAGTTAAGGAAACTTGACATATTGTTTCCTTCTATTTTTTCCTGAAGAGCAAAAATCCTTATATTATTTTGGCGTGATCTATTCTCTAGTTCATCCAGTTTATGTTGTAATGAAATATTTTGTTTAAGCAAAAATTCTATGTTGTTTTCATTTTCTAGCAATCTTCCATCAAAGTCTGTTAATAATTCCTCAATACTAGTAATTTGAATTTTTTGCTGTTTTAAATCCTCATGAAGCATATCCATCTGCTTGGTAGTTTTTTCTTTAAAGTTGTTTATTTTACAGTCAATTATATCAATCTTAGTTGTGAGGTCTTGAATAGTTGTTATCAAAGTCTGTAGTTCATTTTTTATACTGGAATCCTGGTTGTTTGCCTTAGTATAACTCATGTTGAAAATCTCCCAGAAGTGAAGTATTTATTCAGATAAAGGTTTTGACTGGAAATTATAACCAATTTTGATTTATAAGTAGATATTCCTGAAGAGAATGTTGAATACTATCAAATTCTGCAAAAATAAATCCACTTTTTCTTGATATGAAACAAATTTCCAGTGAAGATATATTTTCCTTAGTGGAGCTTGTGAAATCTGCTGCTACACCATGACCATGCTAGCCACGCCCCCCCCAAATGAATTTTCTGAGTAGTATATGACAGTAGACACTCATAAGGGTTTGTTCAGACACAACAGATTACCTTTGGAATGCTGAAACACACTGATGATGTTATAGTTTATCTATATGGCTAAACGGTGAAAGAGTACATGCATATTTTGGCCATTATGCCAATCAGATTAGAAGAGGGCATGCTACTCTCTGAAAATGATACTTCCCAAGTCTGGTTTAACCACAGGCCAGCAGCAACATAAATGCAATGAAGTCTGATGACATCAGATCACCAAAGGATTATCTTCAGTAGAACTTCTGGGTTCTTTATTAAAACAAGCTTCTAAAGGCTAATTCCCTTTGCCCTGAATTACAATGGTGTTGTAGTTGGTTATATTAAGAGGGTTGTATGAGCCACAGACCCCCACCTCTCCACACTGGAAGTAAAAACACTGATTTTGTTTTTTTTTGGCATACCAGAAGCTTTTGTGTATTTGGAAAGCGTACTTTTCTTATGGATTCTTTGCAGTAATTTTTTTTCCACTTGGGAGCAAAACTTTACTTCTACCCTATATAATAACTTCGTAGAACATGCAGCGTTAAGTTTACAAAAAGTTAAATGCATTACTATTGGTAAATAAAGTATCATTCTTACGTTATCATGGGTTGTCATGGGTTTGCATGAGAGAATGTGCAGGCAGTGCAGCAAACTCCAAAATTGAATAATGTAATAGATACAATATATAATTATTTGGGGGGGGGCATTGTTAACCATAATAGAACATTTTCTCCAAGATCACAAACTGTGCTAGCTCTTTTACATATGTTCCTTCATAAACATCTAAACTGCCATTTAGATCCAGATGAAAAGCAGAGCTTTTGAAGTTTATAAAATTAAAATGTCTGTCTTCCAAAGTACTTATGCATTTTGGTAGCAAAAATCAGTGATTTTTGCAATGTGATATATCTGCATATGGTATTGTTGCAATATTTTCATATGGAATGCCAGCTGGATCAGATAAACATGCTAGTTTTCTATCTGACATCAAAAGAAATTCCATTTAGTCATGAAATTACTTGTAGTAATTTTATGAGTAATGAAGCTTCTTAACTATAGTTATGGGTACATATTTATAAAATATATGACACTCATTTCATTGTTTAATGAGAAAAAGGTGGTACTACAAACAGTATTTACAATAATCCTGAAATAGGCCATGTATTCAGAGCATATTACTATGAAATTGTTTACATTCCAGAAATGTTAATATAAACATATGAAGGAGACTACCACTTTCTGTGATTTGCAGCTGTGTTCTGTCTGTTATATATAACCTTAATAAGGTATATAACAAAAGAAAAAAATATAAAAAAAAAAATCATGGCTAAAATCAGGAAGAGCAACTTGCATAATGACAGGACCTCTCCAATTAAACTAAACAGAAAACCAAGAGGACTAATTATGTCCAACAATACCAGTTATGAGGTCAAAGATAGCCTCACATGCTAAAGACAACCACAAGACCTTCTACATCTATGTCTGAAACCTCAAAGGCAGCACACATTAGTGTGCTGGACTTGTGTTCAATGGGGCCACCTTCACTTAGCAGACCAATATAGAGAATTTGCTAGCTGATAAATTCAGCACAAACTTCACCCCCCCACTCTCCCACCTCCCACCATAAAATACATACTAGCATAATCCCCCAACTATTAACAGGGGAAATGTTCCTGACAGCTCTTGTTAAGGCCAAAAATAAAGCCTCAGTGGTCCCTCACAATATCCAGGGATGCCTCCTAAATAGCTTGAAACATGACCCATCAGGACCACTTGAGTCACTTTTCAATTCTAGCCTCAAACATCTTTGTACCATGATAATGGATAACTATAACAGTTATCAACCAACCCCAGAGACTACAGGCCTATTAGTCTGACTAGTCTAATAAGCAAATTCATGGAATGAATTATCATGGGAATGATCAACGAAGACAAAGGCAACCTTCAGACACTGGACCCATCCCAGTTTGGCTTTGTCTAGGTAAGGTCATGCCTACTAAACCTGGTGGACTTCTTTGAGAAGGTCACCATGACAATGGATGAAGGTAAAAAATGCACACCACCTACCTGGATGTGGCTAAGGTGTTTGATATAATACCCCACTCAGGTTTAGCAGATAAACTCACTGAACTGGGCATAAACCACTACATAACTCAGTGGATTGCCAGCTAGCTCACAGACAGGACCCGGGAAGTCAGGGTTGGTGATACCACCTACACTAAGAGTCCAGACACCAGTGGAGTACCTCAGAGTTCCATACTGGGACCACTCCTATTTGGTATCTACTTCTTGGACATAAAGGCTGATGTCAAGTTCCACTGGCTTCCTTAACACATACCTCCAGATGGAATTTCTTATACTGTTTCTGCTTAAGTTTAAACAAAAGTCTCTCAAGATTATGCAATTTGTTTTTAAGTAGGACAAAGTCTAGAGTGAAAGACTCAGTCTCATGTATATTACGTATATAGTCCATAAATGCGTTGACTTTATGCAGCACAGAATTCAAAAATCTGTCCTTGGCATTCGCCTCTTTCAGCATCTTTTCAGGTGTAAAGTCCAGTTGCATGACATCATGACAGCCTTCAGCCATTATCACCAGTGGGTATGGTATAAAAGAAAGTAGTAATAAGCAGAACAAACACAAATAACAACCCTTTCTGTAAAGAAGTCCCAGTAAAGAAAACCAAAAAATTAATCCAGCCAGACAAATGGACTCCAAAATGGCCAGTTTCAATAAAACCAAGTTTTTCGAGTCTCCAGGTTAAATGCACGTTAAAAGAAGTTTCAAAATGCAGGTAGAAACTACACAGCATTGTTTAAGGATGAGAGGTTATAGTGACTGAAAATGTAGAGAGGGTTAAAAGCTTGAGGGGGACCACAGCTAAACATTATTTTTTAAAACCTGCATCAGACAGAGTAATGTATAATAGGAACAACCATTGTAAACTGAAGGTACCAGTACATTATTCTAGTAATGTTTATTCTAGTAATGTTTCCATGTACATGAATGTTATCAGAAAACACTGGAAAGTCCTTATGACAGACAAAGATATTTCCAGAGTGATAGAGCCTACCCATAGGTTTGTATTTAGGAACATGAAATCCTTAAAAAGGACCTCATGTTACTCAGTGAATAAGCATGAATACAGCAGTAATGCCACTTTAGCATGTGGCACTTGCACTGTATGCACTTACATTGACAGCAGTTCTACTTTCACACACCCTGACCAGGATGGAATATATAGGTTTAAAGTCGTTGCTACCTGTAGCACCTCCCACATTATTTACTTGGCCCACTGTTTATTGTGTTCACATTTTTATGTAGGCAAGACGGATAGAACACTTAAAGAAAAAATAAAGCAACATCTGTATCATATTAGCAAAGGGAATAAAACTAATGTCCTTGCAAATCATGTAATTGCCAGTGGTGCTGAGCATACTTTTAAGTTTTTGGTTATAGGGAAGGTGCACGAGACATTAAGAGGAGGTGACATCAGGAATAGTACTGAGCAACTTGAGTCCAAGTGGATCATTAGACTGAGAGGTGATTGTGAGCATGGACTCAATGATGTGGTCCCTATAAAACCTAAGCTAAAATCTAGGAACCTAAGACACTGAATGTTTTTTACCTTTGTATTATTGTATTTTTATGTTTTATATATATATATATATATATATATATATATATATATATATATATATAAATAAATATATATTTGTTACATATAAATTTTTATGAATGTATTATGATTTTTGTATTTAGGTGCTATGCATATGTTTTTATGAGACTGTTTGTTTAAATAATTTGAGTGTCTTGATGTCACATGATTAATCAAGGGAGGTAGTATATGGTATTTAAACTGAGTCTTTTAGTTTGATAGACATTACCTGAAGAAGGGCGGCCACGGTGGTGCAGCAGTTAGCGTTGCCACCTCACAGCAAGAGGTTCTCCAGTTCAATCCTCGGCTGGGGTGCCTTCTGTGTGGAGTCTGCAAGTCCTCCCTGTGGTTGCGTGGGTTTTCTCCGGGTGCTCCAGTTTCCTCCCACATCCCAAAGACATGCTGTAGGTGGATTGGACACTCTAAATTGACCCTAGGTGTGCATGTGTGTGCCTTCTGTGGAAGGTTGGGCGCCAGGCTGTCAACTCGACACTGTAAAACTCCACTGCCAATCATGAGCAGACAGGTGATCTACTGTGGCAACCCCTAACCAGGAAAAGCCGAAAGAAGAAGAAGAAGACATTACCTGAAGAAGAAGCTTAGTCTGTGAAAGTGCTTGTGGCGTCGACAATAAAAGTTTATTTATTGAAACTAGCCATTTTGGAGTCCCTCTGTTTTGCTGGATTATTTTTTTGGTTTTCTTTACTGAGGCTTCTTTAGCAGAAAGGGTTGGCATTTGTGTTTGTTCTCCTTTATTATAAAAACAGAATTTATAAACATTTATAGAAGAATGGAGCTATTCACATTACTTTTTTTCCATATTAGCCTTCATTAAATAGATTAGCAGAACAAGCAGTACAAATGTGTCAAGGATACATGCAAAAGTGACTGATGGGTCCCTTGAAAGGAGATTAGATAAGGTTTTGTTCAGTGTAGAGTTAGTCCATAATAACCTACTGGATTGTCACCTGCTGAAATGCTAATAAGCAGAAGATCTACCACACATGCCATAAATGAGCAAAAAATAAACTATCTGGATGCTAACCTTAGTAAGGATAGAATTAACCAAAGATTTATTGCAAAAAAACACAAAAACCCAACTTACTATAACTCTTTCCTGCATTTTACAAGCTCCCATCCTTTATCGAATAAGAAAGCAGTAGTAAAAGGACAATGTGTCTGTGCTGTTAAAATGGTTAGCTTGGAACCAGATTTTATTTTTGAGTGCAGGCATCTCACAGAGATGTTTATAAGTAGTGGTTATCCTGTTAGTTTATTGCATGAAGTGTATATTGAGGTTAGCCATAAAAGCAATAATGGACATTTTTCACCAATCCTAAATCAACAGGTGAACCAGGTATATATACAAAAGAAAGATAGTCTTATAGATTATAATGCAACCTTCATTACAACATTTAATGTTCATTTCTATGAGATAAAAACAATAATTTTAAAGAATTGGCATTTAATCGAGGTTGAAGCACCTGTTATTAATAAATTTAAGGATGGTGTAAAAAAATGATAGCCAGGAGAGGCAAGAATTTAAAAACTCTTCTTGAAATGTGTCAAATAACAAAAAAAACCACCAAGTAAAAGGCATGAAAAAATGTGGAATGTGGAATTTATGCACGCATATGTATGAGGGTAAATATGTTCAAATCAATGGTCAGAAATATAATATATATGATAAACTAAATTGTAATTTGAAAGGGCTGATATATGTGGCAATGTGTAAGCACTGTCCAGCTTATTATATAGGGAAGACTACTAGAACCCTAAAAGAAAGAGTATATGAGCACCTATATGGCATTAGAAAGATGAACTTAACAAATGCACTTGCAAAACACAGGAGTATGGTGAACATAGACTTGAATTTTATGGTATCCAACAGGTCCATGAGCAACTTAGGGAGGGCCCATGGATGCTACACTTAGAAAGAGCAGAATTAATCTGGCAACTAAAACTACATTCTTATGTTTGGCCGGGTTTGAATGACTACTGTGCAATCAATAGTATACTCAAGCTAAAATCACTACTTAGGTGAGATGATTTGTAAGCTGGTTTTAATTATTGCTGACCTGTGTTAGAGTAGTAATTTAATAAGTATATTTACATATATATATATATATATATATATATATATATATATATATATATATTTTCTATAACAAAAAAATATTTTAATTAATAATAATCAACTAGGATGTGTTTAGATTATTTATTAATGAAGGAATCTAGTTAACGTATTTTATATATATGTGCTTTATATTTTTAAAAATTAAAATTTTGTTATGACATTGTTTCCTTTCTAGTGTAGGGCAGGCTTATAAAATGCTATTTAAGAAGTTCAGTTGTGGATTAACACTGTTTTAGTCTGATGAAGTTTGTTATTTTACAAACGAAAAGTGCTTCACTGTATTTCATTAAATAAGAGTTTTGCTTGCACTCTGGCCACTTTTTTTGTGATTTCTACATCAGGAACAGCTTGATAGTGGGCATGGACTCAATGATGTTGTCCCTATAAAACCTAAGCTGGAATCTAGGAACCTAAGACACTGAATGTTTTTTGCCTTCGTATTATTGTATTTTTATGTTTTATATATATATTTGTTACATATGCATTTTTATGAATGTATTATGATTTTTGTATTTAGGTGCTATGCATATGTTTTTATGAGACTGTTTGTTTAAATAATTTGAGTGCCTTGATGTCACATGATTAATCAAGGGAGGTAGTATATGATATTTAAACTGAGTTTTTTAGTTTGATAGACATTACCTGAAGAAGCAGCTTAGTCTGTGAAAGTGCTTGTGGTGTCGACAATAAAAGTTTATTTATTGAAACTAGCCATTTTGGAGTCCCTCTGTTTTGCTGGATTATTTTTCTGGTTTTCTTTACTGAGGCTTCTTTACCAGAAAGGGTTGGCATTTGTGTTTGTTCTCCTTTATTATAAAAACAGAATTTATAAACATTTATAGAAGAATGGAGCTATTCACATTACTTCTTTTCCATATTAGCCTTCGTTAAATAGATTAGCAGAACAAGCAGTACAAATGTGTCAAGGATACATGCGAAAGTGACTGATGGGTCCCTTGAAAGGAGATTAGATAAGGTTTTGTTTCAGTGTAGAGTTAGTCCATAATAACCTACTGGATTGTCACCTGCTGAAATGTTAATAAGCAGAAGCTCTACCCTGTGCTTCCTTCAATGTCATTCTATAAGAAGAGATTATGCAAAACAAGCCATGCAAAAAAAGGGCATTGACAACAAATTGATGTCTTTTTGTAATATGTGACTTGGTAAATGTGAGAAATTATGGTCATGGAGAAAAATTGAGACCTTTGTGAATGAATGAACCTACATTCTATACTGTTGAATCTGGTAATTGAAGACTCATGGAAAGGCATGTTGTTCATAGTTTGGAAAATAAATGGGGACTGGCCAATTCCAATGAAAACTTATAGAAAGTGGACATGTTCCTGACATCCAGAAATGCAGGGTGTTGTAGTCCCACTCCAGAAAAGAGACCTTTCTATAGACCCCAGTAATTACAGAATGTTCAGCCTCACAGGTATATTGTGTAAGGTGATGCAGAAAATTATCATGTAACTTGTTCAGAGAGATACTGAAAACCTCCTTATCCATGAACTAACATGACAGTTTTGTCAGAAGTAGATCTTGTATGCTTAACCTTGCACTTTTTTTCAAGCGTATGAATTTTGTTCTTGACGAGACTTTATCTGACCACGATGTTTACCTTGATCTGACAAAATTATTTGACATTACATCTCATGACAGAATCATATATAAACCTAGGCATGTAAAGACAAATGAAGCTGTAATGACTTGAGTCTACAACTGGCATTGTGATTGTGCAGAGAAGGTAAGAATAGGAGACTCTTATCTTCATCAACCCCTGTCACAATTGGAGTCCTTCAGCAGTCTATCCTGATACCATCCCTTTTTTGGCATCTTTTTCTCAGATGTCAAAAGTGACTCCATTATCTGCCTCACCAAATATACAAATGACTGTAAATTTAGGAGCATTATCCTTAGCACTAGTGTCACCACCTCCTTTCATGCAGCACTTAACATCATACATAAATGGTGCAGTTAAAATTACCTTGTCTTCAATGTCAAAGAATGCAATATTCTGGCATTTGCCACCTTTAGTTAATCATCACATTTTAAGTTATAACATGATTTTGCATTTACTGCTAGAAAAGAAAACAAACTGTTATGACAGTTTCCATTATTACTGACATGCAGTATATGCTTTCTTCTTAACAATTTTCATTCATTCCAGCAATACTAAAATTGCGCAATTCCTATCTTTCCTTAGACCTCACTCCTCTTCTTCATCATTATTCTGCATGTATTGTAACTACAAATTCCAGTTATTTCTATGAAATGTGCTCCTTCCATTTTATATAGATCCCACTTTAAGTTCTTTTATCTCCTTTACAATATTCAAAACTTTTTTTGCTACTGGGTTAGATTTTGATTTCCATTTTCTAGTAATTAATGTTTTTGGCAGCCAATATTATAAAACTTAGTAAGACCTTATTGGGTATAGGCAATTCAGATACTATATTCTAGCTCAAATGAAGCATTTGTAGGTTCCTAGGTAAGAACTAGGCTATCTGCTCTTGTGGGCAGTTTTAAGCCAAGCCAATTTCCTTTTTGATGCTTAAATTAACCTGCCCCATTTGGTGTTTGATAGGCCTTACACATCCCATGGTCCATAATTATGTATTATCCTTAGCAAGAATAACTGGGATCATATCACAGATAATTTGAGGGGAGCCATGCATAGGATAAAGCATTTAGGAGCTGCCTCTGTCCATTAGTAGTACAGGGGAAGTCCTGGAGCAAAATTTCCTTGGTTGTTATCATTCGTTTCCTCAGCATTTCTGTGAAATTTCTGTGTAAGGAATTTTTAAAACCTGCCAACTCATTACATTCTGAAAAATCACATTTCTAGTTACCTCTAACTTTCTTATCATATCTCCAGCATTTGCTATTTACCTGAAGAAAAATCCTCTTACGTATACTTGGGGGATAAAAATACTTATGTTATCAATTGCATGCACAAATTTTAACCTTCTCGGGGTGTCAATAAGATGGTCGAATGGTACAATCATCGTACCGAAAAAAATCATCTCATCTCATCAAACTTTGATAGCTTTGCTTCTGTGTAAGATTGCAGATAGTGGGGATCATGGAGTTTTCCCTTTCTCAACTCTAGAGCAATCTCAGAGATGTAATACAATTAGCAGTGGATATGGGGAAGCTCTCCTGCAAAAATACTGTTTTTATTTATTTTCTTTATTTACAATTTTTTTTTGGATTAACAATTTTTTGTTGATCTTGTTTACCTTGATTATACAGCTAAATGTCATATATTTCCAACTTTATTAAATACTTGGAAATCTTACAGATTTCTTCTCTTTGTGCCATTGCAATTTGCTTTTATGTTTCTCTTTTCCAAATCTTTTCTAACCTCATCTCATTGTGTCTTACAGTTAACACCCAATATTTTATATGCCCTACTAATTATCTCCTTATTTAAAACATTTCCTGCTCTGGACTTAAACTAAAAACTCTACCAGGGTTGGTCTTTCCCTTAGCACTTCCCTCTTCATTTCTCTTTGCCATTAATCTGTTATAAATCCCTGATAGGGAATGTATAGCAAAGTTTGATGAGCTGAGACATTTTGTTTGGGGTGGCCATAATGGTTAAGGTGGTTACCTTCATGACACATGGTGTGGGGTTTGATTCTCAAACAGGATAATTGTTTAGGCTTAAAATGGCCAACAAGAGCAGTTAGCCCAGTACTAACTTTTTGTTGGGGAGGTTGGCATAATGGTTAAGGTGAGTACATTTCAAACACAAGGTACAGGGTTTGATTCTCACATGGGGTAATTGGCTAAGCTAAAAATGACTCACAAGGGTAGCTAGCCTTCTACTAACCTATGAACCTACTCTCTAACCTGCAGTCCTTGTCCCACTCTATCATCTTTGCTTTCAGTACCTTCATTCCTTCTTTACTTCCTTCAGTAGCTCCCCCCACCAACTTTATACACCATTGATGAACAACAATTAAAAGAAGGCAAAATAATAAAAGAACTGTAAATGATTATAACCTTTCATTTGATAATCACATGCCCACTACCACCATCCATAAAGCATATTGAATATCCCAGCAGTTCATTTTGGGACTAAGAGTCATGCGATGAGGTAATTGTTTCATTATATGCAGCTCTTAACAGCTGAATTATAGAATACTGTTTAATGTTCTAGACTTACTCAAATGCCGTTTGGAGCAGTTTGGAGAAGGAGCAAAGATTCCTCACAAAGGGACTAGAAGAGTTTCAATGCTTGTCTTACAATAACTACAGCAACTCTCTCTCTCTGCATTCAAGAAGAAACTGGGTGACAAAAAGTGCACTCTTACTTTCCAAAGTAAATTCCATTTTATCTATTTCCATGATGACCAATAGGCCTTGATCTTGTTCACAAAACTTATGGACCTATAATACATGTGCACATGAGCGCGCGTGTTTGCATGTGTGTGTGTGTGTGTGTGTGTGTGTGTGTGTGTGTGTGTGTGTGTGTGTGTGTGTGTGTGTTTAAGCATGTGGTTGTGCTGGAGAGGTAGTATGGTGTATCATAACATGCTGACAGTTACATCAAGGCTATCAAACCAGCTGGGACCTCGGAATGTGTGACTCAGCTGGAAAGTTAATTCTGCAGAACCCTCCTGCTCATTTATATCCATATTAGATGACTTCCAGTAATTCTAAACTCTTAAAAAATATATCCAAATGGCTCCAAAATAAAACAAGTACAGGAAATAGCTTAGCCATCACAATCTAAACAAACAACAAATTAACTAAACTTTAAGTAAAGTAATGCACATAAAATGATGTGGACCACTGTTTTAACATCTGCTTAATAAGGAAAAGAAGCAATTGCCTTTGCACTATATAGATCAGAGGCATCATTCTTTTAGATTTTCATTCATTTACACGTTGCCCAGTTAATCTAGATCAGGGTTATGGGGAAGCCAGACTCTGTCCCTTTACTTCTATATACAAAGCAAAGGCTATAATCCTGAAAAGGGTGCTAACCCATTACTAGATGCACACACTCAAGCAGTACAGTCATCTCTCATTTATTTGGAAGAATGCCAATTCACCTACAGCACATCTCTGGGGTGTGAGAAGAAACTGATGCATTCAGTAAAAATCCTTTTTGACAAAGGCAGGATGTGCAGATTCCCCACAGAAAGTGCCATCTTCCTAATCAACAAAAAAGAGAAAAGTAAACATGAAACTATATAGCTAATGTATGCACCTTTTAAATTCACTGCTACTAAGTAATGCAGCATGTATACTTAGCTTTACCTCTGACCTCAAACTTCACTGGTTGAAAATGTAGTCTGTGTAAAAAAATGAAAAGTAAACCATAACTAAAAGAAAGAAAATGTAGCATTTCAAAATTTAACAAAAATTGTAGGCATGATGCAATAACTACAACACATAACTTGGGTACAGACCATTTAGTCATGGTGAAATTAATTTATATACTTGGCTTTATCTCAGGAGTAAAGTTATATTTCATTGAGTAAATTCATGTATAACCAAAAGTCAGGTTATTTATTATAATTGGAAAGTAAATAATAGCATAGTTTTTTTTAAGTCAGTGTTTTTCCTTTCCCTTCATAGTTTATTCACAGATTAATAGAGAGCAACAGTAAATATTAACTCATCGGATTCTGTTTTTTGTAAGCTGCTAAAAGATAAACTCTGCTCAAGTGGGCAGGCTGAACTGTATATTGGCTGCTATTTCTTGTAAAGAATCTTATTTTTTATAATTTCTACTGTATTTCTTATTCTTGGGATTAGTACATACTGGGGATGTTAGGGGGCACCTCCATTTTCAACCCCAAACAGCTATGAGTTTCAATCATAACACAGCCAAATAATTTATTTTGTGTTTTGTGTTTATTTCTTTCAGGATGTTGTTTTTTTTGCTTTGTGCTTAGCTTATTTTGCAACATGACCGTTTTAAAATGCTAATGTCATTAAATCTTTAAAAATCACATACCTCTTGAATGGAAATGTTATGGTCCATTTAGTTGGATACAATTTTTGCCTGCATTAGCCAGTAAAAGTCAGTGTGCATAATATTTGTGAATAGTCAAGTTATAAAAGTGGCTAAGTTTAACTGTAATGACTATTTGTTCTAAAGCTGTAATAAAATTCACATTTGCAAGGGTAAACTGTAGCAAAACTAAAACGTGAATGCTTAAATCAGTAAACATGCATTACTCAGCAACTTAGGAAAATAACGTTCAGAAATGTAATTTGTTTCTAGCATATAGTGAAATGAAATGAGAAGAGGCTTAAAAAGCGATGTAATGCATACATTAGGAAAATAAGAACTCTTCCCCTGCTTTCTCCATATTTTTTCTGTACGGAAACTCATAAATGCAGCATAGTAGGCACTATTAACATGGACCATGGTTGTCAAGAAGTGACAAGTACAACCGCAAAGAACCTGTTAAACAGAGTGATTACTCAATAAGGTATCCACTTCAGGTGAGCTTGAGGTAGTACTGAATAATCATAAAGATCTTGCATTTCCCTGTGGTCATTCTGCTCTGCAGTGTGATGCACCAGTCCATGCAGCAACTGATCCACTAAACATTAAATTATAATCAGCAAGTGCACATTCTATTTAGTTCGTAGAGAGTGGAGTTTCAGGAGTGAAACAGGTAGTACACTCACCTTTGGTACTGGAAGACCAAAAGGCTGTGGGTGCTATGCCCACTCTGGGTGACTACATTGCTGATACTGGTACATCTTTAGTGAGATGTTGTACTTCTGAGTGTGTCATCCTTTGGATGATATGTTAAATTGAGGTCCCACCTACTTGAGTTAATAATAAAAAATCAGATGGATGTAAAGGATATCACGGTACCTATTGAATAAAGTAGGGGAAGTTCTTTGATGCCCTGGACAAATTCCCCTAGTTGCAGAAATACCGCCTCAGGTCTCCATTGAAAAGAGGTCACTAGCCTAGTGGGATTAATTGGGTCAACAAAGGATATATCAAATAAAATAAAATAATGAATAAAAAGGAAAACAGTCGTAGTCTGACACAGAGACACAATCTGCATTTTGGGCCCAAACCACTGTACTTAGGTTTCTGATAATAATTCACTGACATAAATAAAATCAGAAGGAAATGGTTTTACCTAGAATCTGCAATGGGTACTACTGGCCATTCTTTGTAAATATACAAAAATCTATGAGTCTCCATTTCTTGAGAGAATAGCGCCTGAGCTTTGTGACAGAAAAGTATGATCCCTGTCATCCCATGATATCACTGCAAGAAGCGAAGAGCACTGGGTGTGAATTTCTGACACAGTTAAAACCTCTGGAGGTTGTGGTTAACTGCATTTTATATCTGTATGGGCTTCCTAGCCATACTGTAATCATTGTAACTATGCTTCTAATTCTCTGTGTCTTTAAAGTCATGATAAGACTAGTTCAATACATTTAGCCAGTAATGTCATATTCTGTTTTCCCTCATCTTATGTGTTCAACTCAGCCCTATTACTTGTTTTTGGAGGTGCTTCTATTTGGATGGCAAGTCTTTAATGTTTAATTTACATCATCATTTAATCAAGATCATTTAACAAGTGTGATGCTGTAAGGTGTGGAGTCTGGTGTAAAGTCCAAACTGAGCTTTTTTTTTTTTTTTGGTTTAGAAGTAGCAGCTTGGAACAGGGATATTTTCCAGTAAGATATTTCTTTCCTTTCCTGTATCTCAAAAATATTGTTTTTTAACTTCACACAATTAACAAAAATATGCTTATGTTTATTTGAACATGGCATCTTATCTATCCTATGAGCTGTCTCATATAAGAGGGGAAGCTCCTTGCCAAATCGCTGAACCACGGGCAACTCACCTGTGTGAATTTGTTTTGCACTTGTTCCTTCATCTTCAACAGAGATTCGAGAGATCCACTCTCTTTAATGTGTTTTCAAGATTACTCATTCTTACCACCAATGCCTGAATCTCACTTGATTTGAGTTTGAGACTCTCTGGTAAGCATTTGTATATTTCTGATTTTTACTGCTAAAGTTAACCAGACAATATTTCTGGATAGGCTCTGAAGAGGACCATTAGTACCTAATGGATGTAGCCACTTGATAGATAAATCCATCCATCCATCCATCCATCCATCCATCCATCCATCCATGCATCCATCCATCCATCCATAACCCCTTTTCCCATTTTGCACGTGAGGTTGGGGTGTCACTTCCCCAGTGACAATTATCTTGAGCCAAGATTTACACTACCACAGTAGTTCATTTGCATCACTCACTCACGCACACACTCTCACCTACGGCCAATGAAAAAAATGCTCAGACTTTTTTCATGAGGTGATACCTTTTCAGATGTTTTGATATTGCTGTATCTTCTCACAGGGTGTCTAACATTGCCATCACAAGTCATACCTAGCCACCAGAACAGCTTTGTTCTTTGCAAAACTTCTCAGGTTCAATAAGAAAATAAAAACAAACTGAAATACAGTATGATTTCAGGCCAGAGACTCTGGATGTAGTGTAAAGTTTGCCCCACTGGCCCTTTAACACAAGGTATGTTTTATTTCAAATTATTTGTACCACACGTTACCTGATCTGTTAACATCTTTTCTGGCTGATTTGAATCCCCCCCCCCCCATTTCATGTACATGTTAGAAGATGAAACTAGGATATTTTAAAGATTTCTGCATCATTTGTTTAGAGACTTATTGAAACATGTATGTGCTTCATCCTATGGATTTACATATGTTTAAATTCATTGGCTACATACATGTCTGTGTGCTTGGGTCAGCCCCTGTACTACATGGTGCTGTGTACTGTGGAAGTCTTTTAGGACTAAGTGACTATCAATGGACATGTAAAGCTAGTGCTCGTAGACGCTGCTGTTTATTTGCTGCATTGTATGAATGCGTGTTGATGTCATATGGTAATTCTGAATTTATTCATGAGAATTCTGAAGGAGCTATGATAATACATTAATATTAAGTCTGTGGCCAGATTCAATAATGCCTACACTAAGCGTACACGATATGTATTCAAGAACATCCCTGCTGCATTTTTGTGCTTTCTAGTCACTCAGAAAGATTACACTGTGGTAACCTTTATGAATCCCTGTCAATATTTAAAACTGAAGGAAAATCAGTATGAAAACTAAAATTAGGAGGAGGAAGAAGGTGTTTTGATAGACTTGCATCAATTACTAGGCTACTGTGCATGTTCACCTTGCTGCTAGGCATGTATTATTTTTGCATGAGAATTTACACTGCACATTACAGATTTATCCTCTGTTGACTGGGTTAGTCCCACTATGCTACTTTTCAGGGGAGATATGAGTGGTATTTACACTGCTAGGTTAAATATTGCGATTGAATGACTGTCTAAACCAAAACAAAAATCTCCTTTATTCCATCCTGTGAGTTGCCTAAAAGTCCTGAGTGGTCTTGAGGTGCATCACATTCCACATAGCAAGCATGCCTGTTGATTGCCACTACCTTATTATGTTAGTATAGTCATTAAAGCATTCCCTGCCTCCTGTGATGGATTTCCAGTAATGTGAAAAAATGCTCTCTTACATGCAACAGATTGAGTAGTAATCATATCTCGCACATCTATGTTGCAACCTGATCCGAAAGTCTGACCATAATGTTTGTCCATCAACTCGTTGTGATTTGGAAATTTAAGGCAACTGTCATACCAGTTCTACTGGCAGTCTTCCATTTGCAGATAAGGCATCCATGTTTGTCCATCAACTCGTGATTTGGAAATTTAAGGCAGCTGTCATGCCAGTTCTACTGGCAGTTTTCCATTTGCAGATAAGGCATCCATGTTTGTCCATCAACTCGTTGTGATTTGGAAATTTAAGGCAGCTGTCATACCAGTTCTACTGGCAGTCTTCCATTTGCAAATAAGGCATCCATGTTTGTCCATCAACTCGTTGTGATTTGGAAATTTAAGGCAGCTGTCATGCCAGTTCTAGTGGCAGTCTTCGATTTGCAGATAAGGCATCCATGTTTGTCCATCAACTCATTGTGATTTGGAAATTTAAGGCAGCTGTCATACCAGTTCTACTGGCAGTCTTCCATTTGCAGATAAGGCATCCATGTTTGTCCATCAACTCGTTGTGATTTGGAAATTTAAGGCAGCTGTCATGCTAGTTCTACTGGCAGTCTTCCATTTGCAGATAAGGCATCCATGTTTGTCCATCAACTCATTGTGATTTGGAAATTTAAGGCAGCTGTCATACCAGTTCTACTGGCAGTCTTCCATTTGCAGATAAGGCATCCATGTTTGTCCATCAACTCGTTGTGATTTGGAAATTTAAGGCAGCTGTCATGCCAGTTCTATTGGCAGTCTTCCATTTGCAGATAAGGCATCCATGTTTGTCCATCAACTCGTTGTGATTTGGAAATTTAAGGCAGCTGTCATGCCAGTTCTACTGGCAGTCTTCCATTTGCAGATAAAGCATCCATGTTTGTCCATCAACTCGTTGTGATTTGGAAATTTAAGGCAGCTGTCGTGCCAGTTCTACTGGCAGTCTTCCATTTGCAGATAAGGCATCCATGTTTGTCCATCAACTCGTTGTGATTTGGAAATTTAAGGCAGCTGTCATACCAGTTCTACTGGCAGTCTTCCATTTGCAGATAAGGCATCCATGTTTGTCCATCAACTCATTGTGATTTGGAAATTTAAGGCAGCTGTCATACCAGTTCTACTGGCAGTCTTCCATTTGCAGATAAGGCATCCATGTTTGGCCATCAACTCGTTGTGATTTGGAAATTTAAGGCAGCTGCCATACCAGTTCTACTGGCAGTCTTCCATTTGCAGATAAGGCATCCATGTTTGTCCATCAACTCGTTGTGATTTGGAAATTTAAGGCAGCTGCCATACCAGTTCTACTGGCAGTCTTCCATTTGCAGATAAGGCATCCATGTTTGTCCATCAACTCGTTGTGATTTGGAAATTTAAGGCAGCTGCCATACCAGTTCTACTGGCAGTCTTCCATTTGCAGATAAGGCATCCATGTTTGTCCATCAACTCGTTGTAATTTGGAAATTTAAGACAGCTGTCATGCCAGTTCTACTGACAGTCTTCCATTTGCAGATAAGGCATCCATGTTTGTCCATCAACTCGTTGTGATTTGGAAATTTAAGGCAGCTGTCATGCCAGTTCTACTGGCAGTCTTCCATTTGCAGATAAGGCATCCATGTTTGTCCATCAACTCGTTGTGATTTGGAAATTTAAGGCAGCTGCCATACCAGTTCTACTGGCAGTCTTCCATTTGCAGATAAGGCATCCATGTTTGTCCATCAACTCGTTGTAATTTGGAAATTTAAGACAGCTGTCATGCCAGTTCTACTGACAGTCTTCCATTTGCAGATAAGGCATCCATGTTTGTCCATCAACTCGTTGTGATTTGGAAATTTAAGGCAGCTGTCATGCCAGTTCTACTGGCAGTCTTCCATTTGCAGATAAGGCATCCATGTTTGTCCATCAACTCGTTGTGATTTAGAAATTTAAGGCAGCTGTCATGCCAGTTCTACTGGCAGTCTTCCATTTGCAGATAAGGCATCCACCTAAGTTGCTATTCTCTTCATATTGCTTGAGTCTTCCATCTGCAAATATCCACCATCTAGTCTCCTCTGGAGCACAAGTTGTGGAATTTCTCTACTCTCCTGGCCATTTTTTCCAAGTCTACATAAATACTATCTCAGGTATTTCCTAAAACAGACCATAGTCCTAGTGGGATTAACCTGTTAAACAAAAGTAAATTAAACAAATAAATGAATAAATGTTAACTAGCAACTTGTTTCCAAAAAGTACTGTCATTGTTCTCACCTCTTTTAAACATTTTTAACTGTATGTCTATATGCACACTGTGGCAATGTTTGTTGATATACACAAACACCTATGGCTCAATCAATATCTCACCCCCTATCCTGTTTCTGAGAAACTTTGACTATAGCTGACTAGATGGCCCTTGTGTCAAATGGTTTGTTAAAAGAAATACAAAACAAACAAACAAAAAAAAACAACATTCCCCAGGAGCTACTTTTCAATCAGCACTCAAAAAATACTTTGTTGTTCAATCAGGCTGGAGTCTCTTTGGACCTCTTCAAAAGGAACCTTGACAGTTGGATGGGAGATAGGAAATTCACCCCGGGGATCACCTCAGTTGCCCTGCTAGACAGGGGTCCAGGGAAGTAAATATTGTGGGAAGAGATAGCCAGGGAATTGATATGGCTAGACTTGCATAGGCCCTAGGGCTGATAGCCTAGTACCAACCTATGAACCTATGAGTCACAAAGGGGTGCAATCTAGTCTTACCTGTACAGTAATGGTCTCCATCTTACGTTTCCTTACATAAGCCCAGTCAAGAGTAGTTGACCATTTGGGGATACATTAACTGCTGGCATATTACTACTACGCATTTCTGTATTGTCTTACAAGTTGTTACTTTGTGGTGGAAATCTATACCTTTTCTTTCACCTCCTCTTATATATTTTTTTAATTTCTGTCTTTTGTGTCTAGATAATCACTCTGAATATGTTTTGCATCTTTACTGATATGGCTATGTGTTACATTACTGTGTATGCTCTTATTATATAAATGTGTCAGCTTTTGCATTTATATGTAACAAGGTTGTGGTCACTGTGTACCAGTCAACCCACCTGGATAAATAAAATAAAATAATAAATAAATAATGCATACTGTACTGAAGGAATATAGAAGGACATACAAACTGCCATTATGACTCTAACTCAACAGCCATTGTAACTTATCACTGTTTGTCGGAATGCTGAGTAAGCAACACAAATGCTTTGGATGGACTTCTAGCTGTCATCAGGTGTTTATACAAACTATGTTTAGAAGAAATGCATGCCACATGACTTGCAAATTCCTGAGCAAAATTTATCTCTCTCATATATATGGATAGATCGATTATATATAGGTTCATAGATGTATAGGTTCATGGGTGTATACTAGACTAACAACCACTAGGGCCCTCGTAAGCCTAGCCATGCAACCCAAGTGTGACTCACAAATCTGAGTTATATAGGAGTGATTCACTGACTGCCTCTGTCCAGCAGGGACCTAGATGCCAGACCAGGGGTGAATTTCCAATTACCCATCCAATGGTCTAAATCATGCTTAAATAGGGTTAGAGAGGAACTTGGCTTCAAATGGATGAGGAGCCTGTTCCAGAGAATGGGAGTTGTCCAAGAAACATATCTGTCTCTCCAACATGTCTTATTTATGTCTCAAGCAAAATTTAGGTCTTTGTTTTGTGGATGTGAAAAATATTCATCATAACAGGGTCCAGGGATGCCTTTTATGCCAGGCAAAGATCACCTCTCAGATGGCTGCATGACACTGAGTAAAGACACAGAGCTTTGAGGTGACAAGTTTAGGACATTATATTTACTCCCTGTATTCTTTTTGTAAGGAACCTTTGTGGACATTCCAGCCATTGCATGTGTCTGGTCATGTACATACAGAAGAGGCATTATAAAAAAAATTCTCTGAAACCTTTGGGTTTCTAGTACCATGACAGGAATGGGTCCAATTCTTAAATCATGGTATAATTAAAGTTCATGAGATTAATATTGCTTCAGTTTGTGATGTTAACCAAAAGTGCTCTTTGCAGCACCTGCAGTATGCCCAGAACTGACTCCTGCAATTCATATGGAGTTAAATATGCTGGTAACATATCTAAATACAACTGTAAATTATTTTCTAAGAGACCATCTGGTTATCTTTCTTCCACATTGCTTTTGTTTCTCCCTATGAATTTGTGTCTCTGTACATGAGACTCTGTAATAGCTAGGTGTAGCAACTTCAATGATCAATGCTACTTTTGTTCTTTGGACTACTATATCTGGTTTTCTAGAATCTATTTTTTGAATTAATGGCAATGGGTGATCCCCACTTTTTCATTCTCCATAATGCTTTGTAGTTCATGTTTCCAATGCTTTTCAGCTACTTCTATAGTGCAGTGTTTGCACAATCCCCAATGCAACAATCTTGTCAAATTTTGGTGCATTTCAGTGTACAGACCCTTTGCCTTGAGAATGTCACACTCAGCAGCAAGGTGTGCACTGTTTCCAACTCTTTTTTTCCAGAACCTACATTTGTTGGTTTCTCCCATGTGTTCAATGGACTTTGTAAACCAGCATATATGTAGTCCACTTTCCTGTGCTGCCATTATTAACCTTTCATCCTTTGGTTTCAACTCACATCTCCTTAACCATTCCTGTGTCAAATCCTGATCAGCATAAGGTTGTTCAAGGAGATCTCCATACTTGCCACTGTATTTATGATTTTTCCACATTTCTTTCCTTCTCTTCTGATCCTCTCCTTATATTATTTCTTTGTTTTTTGGCACATTCAGTTCCTGTCTGATTTTTTCCTACTTCTGATTTGATTTCCATTCCTGCTTGTCACCTGAATGCTTCTGCTAAACAAAGCCGAGAGTCCCTCTTACACTTCCTCTCCACATGTTGCAAAACTTTCGTTGTGTTTGGATCTGATGAGATATATACATGTAATCATTTTTGAGGAGGCTCACACCTCTTTCAGAGCAAGGAAAATATAATCTTGGTACACGCACACACTGATTTTTATATATCATTTGATAAGCATTTTTCTTGTTTTTTTGTCCAACTGATCCAATACCATTTGGGGCCAGTCAATAATACCAAAACTGTTAAGTTAAAACAGGAATAGGAAATTAATTTATAGCTTGGACTTTATTCCTAGATGTCAAGGCTGTTACCTCACAGACAAACTCTCACTGATAGTGCTGAAACGTTTGGGGACTACTTTAGACTGTGATTCACATAAGGTGCGCATCGCTCAAATGGTCACCAGGACACACATAATTATGCAGAAGGACATGTGTACAACACTAAATCTGCCCCGATACCTACCAGTCACTCTAAGCATAACTTGCAAACCCTCACATAAACTCCCACCAATAATACTGAAACGTTTGGTTTATCCAGACTTTGTGCATTAACAGTCAATACCCACACTTACTTTATCGAAACAAATTAAATTACTCTCTTTTGATATCTGCATTCAACAACATGGACATTTGACCACTCATGCAAGCATTTTTGGCATTTGAATAATGGAATTTTTCACTAATTGACTAGTAATGTCTTTCGGCTTTTCCTGGTTAGGGGTCGCCACAGCAGAACTCCGGTCTGCTAATGATTGGCAGTAGAGGTGCCAGCCCAACACCCAACCTTAAAGGAAGGCACACGCATTCATGCACACACCTACCTGCATGTCTTTAAATGTCATTTGACCATGGGGAGGACATGCAGACTCCACACAGAATGCGCTCCAGCCGAGAATCGAACGGGAGAACCTCTTGCTGTTTGGCGACAATGCTAACCACTACACCACCAATTGACTAAAACTCCATTTTTTCTAATTGATTATACTTTTGTACTTTGAAAAATATACTTTCTAAAAAATAAATACATTTCTTCATTCTGCAAATATATTTATCCACTTCTGACAGCATATAAAAGATTAATGTTTGTCAGAATAATCAGTAAGCAAAACAGACACTATTGACAAGCTTCCATAAGGTGTTTATTCAGGCTGCTTCAGACTGTGGTTCACATAAGGTACACATCACTCAAATAGGCACTAGCATATATAAAGCTGTATATTCCAATACACCATACTTACCAATTGCAATAATGTTTAGCCAAATACTGAGAACAATGTATGAACTTTCCCAGTATTTCTGTGCAGAGCACTTAAACTTCTCACTGAAACTATGGCACAAAAGTTTAGTTGCTTATTCTCTATCAATTACCCTAAACTACTTCATCAAAAGGACTATAAGCTGGACTTTGACAAGGTCATTTTGCCAATGAATCACAAAGACTGTGGTTTTGTGCCACCAGTGGTCTCAACAAAGTCAAGACTTTGTGCCTTGTTTTAGGTTAAAGCTGAATGACAGCACGTTAATGGAACTCGTGATGCTGATGCAGTGTCTTTGTCATTATTTTAAACTGGGACTGCACATATGCAGTTCTCCAGACAATAAGGCATGATATGGCTGTTAGGTTTTACTCATATGTCAAGTGATGTTATGATATGCAGCTGAGCGATTATCAACTTGATAAACTGTGAAATCATTCACAACCTACACCCCATACTGTTATACATCATCTCTAACACCTATAAATAAGTGTTGTTTGTTCATGATCATAACGTGTGACTGGCTTAATAATTCATCTTCATTACACTTTGGTTTTATCTTCAAGAGCTTCTTCAAATGTTTATTAAAGTTCATCTTTTCAAACCCCAAGGTTTTCTAGGTTCTGGTGCTGAATATGACTACCATGAAGTCTAATAATTGCTTTATCCATAAGATCGATGAACCATTCATATCCCATGACAGGAAATGCCATAAAAGTCAGATTTAACCCCGGATGCCATGCAGTGCCGCTAACACACATCCTAACTGTAGTCCCTCCAGCACTACCTACTGATCACCAAGTTTCCAACGGCCAAAAAGAGTGAACAGAAGCATTTAATAAATGAAATGAATGTTCAGTAATTTGGTCTACCAGTTCACACATGAGTTGGGCTTTTAGCATGGATATAGAAAGCAATAACCCATGAAAGGAGCACACAGCTGGAGGCGAAGCCGTAGCAAATATAAATGTGGAAAGGTGCCTTAGGTAGTCAGATCAGATTATTCAAAAATAAGCAAGCAGTGTGACAAAGCAGCAAGAAAGACCACATAGATACTGGTGTAAATAGGAAGTGCCCTTAACAGCATCAAACAACAGGTTGCTAGTCATCTTTTATAGACTACCTCTTGCAGGGTAACTAACTTATGGATGAAGACTGAACACACTAGCTTCACTTGTCTGAGGTTCAACTCGCTGATGACCAGTTCCTCCATAGCAAATCACTGTCAGTGAGTTGTGCCAGAAGTGATTCCCTTTTGAAGGAAATGTTCTTCTTTTTTGAGTGGATGTGACAATGGAGTTGGTATATATATATATATATATATATATATATATATATATATATATATATATATACATATATATGTGTGTGTGTGTGTGTGTGTGTGTGCATATATTTGGGGTATGTGGGGGCTTGCCCTACACATCAGGAGGGCGCAGTGGGTGTCAAATGTAGTTTGGAAATTCCAGTCCTCTGTGCATCCACTCTCATCCACTTGTAGTTGAAGTCCACTGACAAGACACCACCTAAAATGCTGTATGCAGTCCTGAATACCTTATACATTATTTATTTATTGATTGCCATTTGTTTACCGGGAAGGTCAACTGGGCTGAGAGAACCCATTTTCAGTGGAGGCCTGGGGAGAAAAGCTCCACAATAGAACACAGTATAAAATATAAGCACAGTACATAAGAAGTACACTAATTACATTAAAGTACAGTCAGTGAGAAGATGAGCATTGTTTCACAGCAGACAGCAATATACAATACTTGAAAATGTGCAACAAACAATATGTACAGATATATGTGGGTACGCTCAGCATTAGGACAGTTCATAAAATGTAACCACAGTACATTAGCAGTACACAAAGTAAAGTGTGCAAATATATAGTATGTACAGATTTTTGCAGTTAAGGTAACACAGTAGTTGGTAATTGTGTTATTATTCACTATAGGTTCTAGGGCGAAGAAAAGCAACAGATTACCAGAATTCCCAAGGTGTTAAGGGGGTGTAGGCAACAGAGTGAATAGAGGGTCTAGACAGACAGATGATAATATGGAGACTAAAGTTAATGGAGACTAGAGCTAATGGAGGCTAGAGCTAATGGAGACTAGAGCTAATGGAGACTAAAGCTAATGGAGACTAGAGCTAATGGAGACTAGAGCTAATGGAGGCTAGAGCTAATGGAGACTAGAGCTAATGGAGACTAAAGCTAATCGAGACTAGAGCTAATGGAGACTAGAGCTAATGGAGGCTAGAGCTAATGGAGACTAGAGCTAATCGAGACTAGAGCTAATGGAGACTAGAGCTAATGGAGGCTAGAGCTAATGGAGACTAGAGCTAATGGAATCAAAGTAGAATAGAAAGGTACAGAGTAATGTGAGAGCAGACAGAGTATAGACAGTCAGGTTTTGGGTGGGTGAGAGTTGAGGCATGAGCATTGCCATAGGGTAGGAAGGTATAGCTTTAAAGATTTTTTGAAGGAAACAATGTTATTGGAGGTTCTGATGGCTGATGGGAGGGAGTTCCAAAGCTTGGCAATAAAGAAGGAGTAGAACTTGTTGCCAGCTGGGAGTTTAGGTTTGTATACTTGCAGGAAAAGTTGATTTTCAGATCTCAGAGGCCGGTTAGGTCAGCAAGGATATAGACAAGAATCCACGTCATAGCCACACGTCATGATTTCTGGTTCTGGCTGAGTCTGGAAAAAAAATGTCAGGTTGAAAATGAATTCCGAATTGCACTGGAGAGCTAAAGTGGTGTGGAACATCATTTGCTGCAGGCCCATAACTAATGTGACTACTGATTTTAAGGTCTCTGTACTTCAGGGAAAATGTAACATTTATTCTGCTGCAATATCCTTCAAAAAATTTCATATCAAGCAACAGTTGAAATCTAATGTTGCTACCAATCTATACTACATATAGACAGAGTGGGGCAGCTCAGAGGGTGCAGTAATGGTGTTAAATGATTTTTACCCAAATGGTTATAATTACAAATTAGAAAAACATATGCATTGTTTCAACAAAAGAATGCAGAAATGGGTATGATAGAAATAGTTAACCACTTCAGAGAAATCCAGAGTCAAGCAATTATGCTCTTTCACGAAAAAGACATATAAGAAAAAGAAAACACCCGCTATCACCAACTTACTATCCAAAATGTACAGCTCAGGCTGATAGACGTATAACACAAGTGAATTTTTATAGCAAGAGTGTTGGATAATTAGAATAGCCTTCCTGAAAGGTTGTAGGTTTAGTCACTAGTTTGTTTATGTATTCTTGACTTTAGAACTTCGTGGGGTGGATGTGATAGGTAGAAAAAAATATCCTTCGGTTATATGGATCCTGGTTCTTAACTAGTGGGTAGGAAAACTGACAGATGAAGTGAGGCAAATAGTTTTCAACTGGTGTCAAAATCTATATTTCTATGGATGCAAAAGACAGTACGGAGAAAGAATGTATTTCAGGAAACAAGATGGGAGAACAATAAGTGAGCCTGAATATACAGTCGTTATAGGTAAAAAAGAGAGTCGTGATAATGTACGACTTTCTGCTTAAGAGTAGAGTTGTCACAACAAAACATTAAAAGCATAAGTCAACCAAGCCATTCAGGCCAAGTTTAAGGTAAGTAGAGCCAAGATTTATTAAGAATGCAAGAGTTTTCTTTCCTTCACAAGGAATTGCTCAGAAGGTTAGCATATGGCTTATTCAGATAATAAATATCAACAGTATGATAAGACGGAAGTTAGGATGTGAACATGATATTCTAAAGAAATTGTCACAAGTAACAGAAATATCAAGTTTGGCAGAAAATCCATTCATAACCCCTTTTCCCGTTTTGCAGTTGGGGTTAGGGTTTCACTTGAACAATGACAATCTTCTAGAGGCAAGGTTCACACCACCGAGTGGTAGGGGCGGCTCATGCTATCGGACTGCAGGACTGCAGCCCTCCCAGGAAAAAGATGTGGAAGTGTAGACATTTGACATGAATAAAAAAATGTATTTGTGTTATGTTGTGCAACACTATAATAATGTTGTGCTTCTGAGCGAGTCCGCAATGTCCCAGAACTCGAACTGCGCATGCTTGTCGAGTTCCGGTTTTTTTTTAAGTTTTTTAGAAGAATGTATCTATTTGACTGCTGTAAAGGCAGTCTAGATTAAAGAAACGGCATCAGTGTGATGCCCAGAAGTCTATGCAGTTTAACCGCACAGTAAATTAGAAGGGAGTTAGGACTGCCACGTCTGCAGGCACGTACGTGACGTGGACAGCTGGATTGCTACTGATTGGTTCTCGCTCTCTTCTCAAAAAAGAGAACAAGAAACAATCATTAGTAGCACAGTACTTTTGCTACTGCTGCTCAGCTTAAACAGCTTGTTTGCTTTTTGGCTTTTTGCTTTATTACGGAGAGTTCAGTTCAGTTCTCAGAGTTGATTCCTATTCTATCCTAATCCTAACTTCATGATCGTCAGACAAACAGAGACAGACAAAGACAGACAGTCACTCATTTTTAACTTAAATTTACAGAGGTAGGTGTCTGACAGATGTATAATGTTTATTTTATAGATTGGAAGGAAGTTAGTTCGGCAAACGGCAATTACAGTAGTGCTGCTATAACATTTCTATTTCTGACCACAACTGTTTTAATGGCAGGTCATATCTGCAACTAAAGAGTGTTACTCAGTTTCATTTCACAGTCTATATTTGTTGGTTTATAACATTAAGAATGAAGAACGGAAAATAATGTGATAGTTTGTAACGTAACGGTTTATTTTTTAAATAGGATCATTGCTCTCCGTCTTCCAGCTGACACGCTACCAACAGTTGTAGCCTTAACATGCTGTGTATCTGTGTAGCAATGGACAAGTTATTTTATTTGTGCATCACACAATGCACAGCACAAACAAAACCGTATATTCCTTGCCCAAAAATACAATGCTTAATTTAAAACCATGATACGACTGTAGCTACTAAAAAAGAGATTCCGCTTAGATACAATATGCTTAATAGTGTTACAAAAGAGAATAAGCCGTTCTTCACCACCTTTCTGCTCATGAGTTAAGACAAAGACGTTTTTTTTCTGCTGTCTTTCATATATGCAGTTTTGCTATCAACTTTCTGGCAAAACTGTTAGCTACTGCCTGCTTTCTTTGGCAGTATACCTAATAAACGAAACAATACCTCTTAAACAAGGAGCAGGCAAAATGTGCTCGAGCTTCTTATAAAACAAGACTCTTCCAGCATTGAAAATGCGTTAGTTAATATGTACAAAAAATGTGATGCTAATAAAAACAATATGATTTAGCATTGTTTACTATGCTTAAACCTGAATGCTGAACGTGTATCACACTCTTTATTTATGGGAACTATGAGTTTTAATTAAATAAAATTAGGAAATGTGTACTCCAAATGAGGTACAGCTGAACTGCCAATAAGCTGCCCTCAGTTGCATAAAAAACATAAAGCCATTGTTTTCTGCTAAAGGGGACATTCTGAATGTCAGACTCATCATGTTCTGATGCAGTAACAAAAACTGCTATTTTTGGTACATAATATTACATTTTAATTTGGTTGAAGGACCTCTACTAGTAATGACATCTCTGATAAGACTTCTTTTATTTAAAGTAATACATCAGTTTTAATATAATAATGTCTATAGTATACGTTAGGGGTGTAGTCAGGATTTGTGGAATTCTAATCTATACCATCTTCCAGAATGTTGGCTCAGCACTACAAAATTTCTGATCTGTACAACAGACGTCTTTTGTGCTGGAGCCACCCACAAACAAGACTTTTTTTTATTACCTATGGTCTGAATGAAAGGTGCAGAAAATATACCAAAATTGTTAAGCTAGACAGGATAGCTAGTAGTGTAACAGACATATACTACTCTGGAAATGGATACTTTCCTTGCTGACTTGCTTGTCCTCATAAATATTACTTATGCATATGTAACTGAAATATTTGGTGCTCTTATAGTAGATGAGATATACCCTTTTAAAGATTAATTTGTTCAACATGGTATAGATGAAATATACTTTGGTACAGCCACAATATATACATATAAATGTTTCTTGTAAAAAACAATTGCTGGCATTTGGGATTGCACTACCCTTTACAGCTATGACTATTCAGTATGTTCTGTTTTTGTTCTGAAAGCTGGCAGGGAGGACACTGGGAGTGACGATTCTTTCACTTCCTAGACTGCACATTAATAAGCATGCAGACCAGCATGCAAATTATTATGGTAGGTTTGTAACCCAGCATAATTCTAACCTTTTAAGTATCAGCAGCCATTTTGCAAGTGTACTGTATTGTTTGGAACTAATGTACAGTAGTAGTCTATTTCTTAGCCATTTTGCAAGTGTACTGTATTGTTTGGAACTAATGTACAGTAGTAGTCTATTTCTTTGTACCATGCTATTTTCTTTCTATTCCGTTAAGTGTGCAAAGTATCCACCCATCCAAGGTAGACACAAGTACTACAGGCTTTTCATCTATCCTTGATTTTGCAGAATGTTCTGCTTTTCTGTCATATTTTTATACTGTTGATGTATGCTTCTTATTATTCAGAAAATGCATGTTGTCGCAGTGCCTGTTTCTCTGTGTTTAAGTAGCAATGCTTTAAAGACCATCAGGTAAGTTTGTCTGAGATTGTAAGATGCAAGTAAGCTTTAGTAAGCATATTGTTAAAGAATTATCAACATTGAAAGCCTTTTTGTTGTTGCCATGTAGAGAATATTTACATAACTAGATAAAGTATAAGCCATAGGTATTGAAATGCATTTGACAGCATTTGTAATAAAGGACATGATTACAGTATTTTCAGAAGCTCATTACATTTTTTGGAGACTTTAAGTTATCTTTGCAGGCTTTACTCATAAACTAAACTGAATGCAATCTATCATATGTGGTCCATAACCTGTGCAGTAATCCTTTAAGCAATTTATCTTGAGCTTGTTTGTTGTTTGCAGTTCATTGTTTACTTTGATCATGTTTTCCTCATGAAACAAGTAGATAGTTGTTGTCAAGCGGCAGGTCTTTTTTGGAGAAGAAACATTTTTATAAGTGGGGGTAATCAGTATCACAGAGATTGTTACTTTCAGCATGGTACTTTTGCAAAGCTGAATACAAATTATAATTAGAAGTGCAGTGCAAGGAGAAGTGGTTTGAGTTGAGTGCTGCTTGTTTTTTTTATACTTGATTTCGACTGACATTCTAGTAATGTATTTAAAAAGTAATTTATTTTTTCATGCCTCACAACCTTTTTGTTTCTATCTAGATATTAAGTAAGCTGTTATGTAGCCAATGCACTGAAATCTTTTTTCTTTTACACTTCTTTTTGGCTTGATTGGACTCTCATAATGACGGTTTGGCACCCAGGGCAGTGTATTTAATTAAAGTCACAGTTTTTGTGGTTTTGAGCATAGCTCCACCCCTTTCTAGTTGGTCACACCCTTTCCCATTGTCCCCACCCATTTAGCTGTCTCCTGCAGCTCCTCTTTGATTTGAAGTCACCAGCCGCCACTGCCGAGTGGCTAGCCCTGCCACAGCTGTTCTTCCATACCACACGCTCACACCTATGGCCAACTTAGAGTGTGCTATCCACCTATTGCATGTCTTTTGAATGTGGGAAAAAAATGGAGTACCCAGAGGAAACCCATATGAACAAAGGGAGGACATGCAGACTCTGCACAGAAGGCACACCAGCCAAGAATCAGACCAGAGAATGTCTTGCTGTGAGGCAAGAACACTATTCTCTTGTTCACTCTGCATTAATGGGCTTAATTAATTTTCCTGCAGATTGTATCAATTTGTTTCCACTGGTAGCAGACATGTGGCAACCATGTCACAGAGTAAGGCTCAGTATCAGTACTTCACTTGAGTAATGCTAAAGGATACAATGGTGATGCTGCTATCAAGAACAAGTTGTTCTCTTTTCTCTATATACTTCCAACAATAAATATGAATTACTATTATGCAAGCTACTTATTGCCCACATGTGTTTATGTATTCTTCTTTTCCATATACTTCATCACATGGCACATGGCTCACGGATGATATTTTTTTCTCTTAATGTACATAATTGCCTACTTGACAGTGAGCCATAAACTTATATTGTATGACTGTCGTTTCTATATGAAGGTATGTTTTCCCTTGTCATGTCTCAAGAGTAAGGGTGGAATTCATAGACATATTTCATAGTAGCACAACTTATGCTGCTCAGGTAAGACTATTAATACATTTTATGCACACACACACACATACACACACACACACACACACACACACACACACACACACACACACACACACACACACACACACACACACACACACACACACACATCTTTAAAAATGATGGGAATGAAATAGAAGCTTTTAAGTAACCAGTACACAAACCAGAAGAGTTGCCTTTTTAGATGTCCTCATTGTTAATTGTGCAACAGGTAGCTCACTCACTTTTGGTGCAGAAGGCTGTGGACTCTGTTCTCACACTGGACAGATCGAATACTGACACTGCAATGCAGCATTAGGGGGAGTGTCCTTTGGATGAAAAGTTACACCGAGACCCCATTTGCTTCAGTTATGGGTAGCTCAGGAAAAAGAAAAAGATCATATGGCACCTATCAAAAAGAGTAGGGGAAGTTCACTTATGTCCTGGCAAAGTTTCCCCTAGTTGTATAAATACCACCTCGGGTCTGCACTGAAAAGACGCTACTACCCTAGTGGGACTAACCCAGTAAACAAAGGATAAATAAATAAATAGAATAAAAGATATACAACAATAAAGAGGAGTAATGTGAAGGAAAAGATAATGAAGCATTTATTCACAGGGAAGGTGATGATACACAGAACAGCCGTCCTAAGAGGAAGCTGTGGAGACAACACGGGGGAATAATTTATGACTGAATAGGACAGATATAGGGCAATGTTTGTAGGTGGTGCAGATATATGCCATGACTTAACTAAGAGCAGTGATGACATGCACGAGGAAGGGAACTTGTGCAGAAAATGTGGGTCAGGTAATCTTTAGCTATTAGCAAAATATATTTTTTGTATGCTCTGCTGAGTGGAAGAAAAACCTGTTTTTCCTTCTGAACACTAGTATGTATTCTTAAGGTGCCTAAGTCAAAGTATTTATTCTTGGCAGCAAACACATCATAAAATGACCTTCTCAGACAATACAGTTTAAACGCTACAGTAAGCCCCCCATCCACATATGAGCATTAAGGTTTATAGGAGTTTCAAGGCTGTTTTGTCTAATGACAATTTGCGTCTTGCCAATACCCACCCTCAGGCTTTAGGCTAATGTTGCTTCCTGCCAAGGGCACATTTTCTCAAAGCCATCTGGGTTCTTCAATTTACAACATTAAGTGACAGTCAAAACATTTTGCTCCAACTATTTTTCCTTAATTCACCATGGTCATGTTTCCAGTCTGGATCTTGTTTAATATGGGAATCTCTGAATTGCCACAATATGTAAGACTCCATGCAGAGTATTATACTGAGTTTTACAGAGGCCTAATTTAGCACAGACAGCATGTACAGACTAGCTCATTTAAAAGCAACACAGAAAACCCTCTCTACTCTTCAGAACATTGTTGTGCTACAGAGCAGGCAGGGCTTTATGAACTAGAAGACCCTTGTATACTATGATGAGCCAGATGCACGATGTCTATACATTTCATCGTGAATCCTAATGATTAGAGCACCCATCCTGAGAACAAAGGAAAAATACAATAGACAGAGACAAGCAGATAAAGGGGTAGATAGCTAGAAAGACAGAGAGAACGTGAGAGAAAGATAGGTAAGTAGACACACAGATGATAGTTTGATAGATATGTAGACACACAGATAATAAAGAGATAGATAGATAGATAGATAGATAGATAGATAGATAGATAGATAGATAGATAGATAGATAGATAGTCAGACAGTCAGATACATACCCCCGGATTAACTATTCCTTCATGCAGGACTAGCTTAGTTCTGCATGGAGACGACCATTTAGCAGGAGGACGGCAGCGCGCCATGCATAGTAATGAGGCATGCTGCCTGAGCTCCTAGGTTTACATAGAGCATGTAAGAGTGCAGGGGGTGTGTCTGAGAGCAGAGCTCTCAGAATATACGCCCCTGCAATGAAGAACAGCAGAAAGGGGTATGAAATGAGTGGGACTGCTCATAGGTGACTGCATATCCCCACCAACAGTCCCCCTCGTGTACAATAGCAACAGTGTACATAAATAAAATGAAGAAACCCTTTTTTTTTAATTCCAATTAAAGCTAACCATAGGTGTGTGGGTGTGCCCATCACTTAGCTATGGTTAATGCAGCTTAAATGGCTGAAGAGGATAACAAGGAAGATATATGCAAATGAAGCAGCATAGCAATAGTGTAGTAGGCAGAGCATTCACCTTATGAGCAGGCATTTCCGGTTCAAATCCCACTGCAGTAGATTCCATTTTCCATGACAAAGCACATTATGAGTAATATTTATGTTGCATAACCCACTAAATAACATATTTTCATGAACTGGAGTACTGCAGTAAATGCACATGTGAGGTGTCAGTGTCAATGAATAAAGCACTAGTAAGCATATTTAAGCCCGTTTGCGCAGCGGTAAGGAATATCTAAAATGGTTAAGCAATTCTAAAGCTAACTCTTTGTAAGCAGATGTAACAGCAGGTTAGCAGTGCTTACTCCAAATAAAAATCTACTACACTTTCTCAAAAGTGCCTTAATCACTCTGTATCCAATGACCCTTGTTCTGCCCATCAACAAAATAAACAGCCATGCAGAGGTCTCAAACCCAGGACCCTATACACAATAGTCATAGCAGTTAACCACCAAGCCATCACAGAAGTACAGAAGAATGAGGTATCAGCAAACAAGTCCTCACCATAGTAAAACCAAACTGAACCTGTGAAAGGAATCAGTATAAAGTCATATGTTCTATAACCCACTAAATAACATAAATATGTGAACTGGAGTACAGCAGTAAGCCCAGAAGTGAGGTGTAATTGTAATGGTGTTTTGAAGTCCCCAATGAAACACAAGTACCCGTTAGAGTGTACATACACATTAATCATGGATACCAGGCAGATATATGATGTAATGAATATGAAATCAATGACAAAAAGGGAATATAATGCAAAGTCTAACGTAAGCAATGCTAAGCATTGCACAGGCCAGACCAGCTAACTAATTGTGCCCATTGGTATACCCCTTTAAACAATGTCAGACTTAGTTAAGCAGGTTTGCCCATAGCTTAGCCTTTTCAAAACCAGCCAATCACGGAAAAGCACAGGACATCGGCCCTACTTAAACCCAAGAGGCAGGATTACATCTCATAACTGGTTGTAGCTTCCCCTTGCAGGCACTATGGCGGTAAGGGGAGAAGGTATGTGCTTTCGGGCACAGTACTGGTGTATCCAGGAGTCCAAGGTCATGGCAGGATACCTTGTCAAAGACTATGATCAGAGACTGCTGCAGGGCCAGTACCAGGTCTCCCAATATAAGGCGGAGGCCTGGGACCGTCTTGCCCGTGACCTCACTAGTGCCACTGGCATACCCCGAACTGGTGAGTAGGTCAAGCACCACTATGCTGACCTGAAGCGGCATAAGGAGGACCTCTTGGAGGAGTGGCTCCAAGAGGCTAGAGCGGCAGGGGATGTTCCAGCCGTGTGTATCACCCCATTATGTGTGTAATAATTGCCAGCTCAGGTATATCATGGATAGGTATGGCTAAATATTCCTCTTATGTCCCCTACAGCTGCAATGGAGCGGGCCATGAAACAGGAGGCCCACATCAGTCACCTGACAAGGTTGCGACACAAGGCAGGTCAGTAATACTCATGCATTTACTGTCATATGAAATAAAAATAAAAGTAGTAGTAAATAAGTTGCCTGTATAAAACCTGTATTGTTCAAGGCAAGTAATGCATACACTAGAGAATATGTCAGGAAGAGTCTCATATTGTGTGTATGTCAATAAAAGTGTAATAGCCTGATAAAACAGGTCTAACTGCTGGACTGCACGTGTATATCCTGGTATCATATGGTAATGTAGATTTGCAATCATGTAATAGTACTGTTGTATTAAGCACTGTTACCCACACCATGCACCATAAATTGAATGTGTAGGAATGCCTGTATATGACAGGTGTAATCCCCAGAGGCCATTTAGTACAACTGAGAGACACATAGAGGGGATCCAGTGTCTGTCTGCCTGGGATGACATGCTCAACAAGCCACGCTGCTGTGCTAGAGATGGCTTGCACCTGTCACCCTTAGGCTTTTGAATACTGGCCAAGGCTCTTGCCACCCCCATAGTGCCTTTTTTAAGCAAGGCTCAAAAGACAAACCCACCAGCATAAATAGCACAAGTAACAAAAAACTGAGGTTAATGCTACTCAATGCCAGAAGTCTAAACCTCAAAATGCACATATTCGAGGCACTCCTCAGTATGGAGAAAATCAATATATGTACAGTAACAGAAACCTGGTTTAAGGCTCCAGAGAGCACCCCAGCACTACTAGGCTACAACTCATACCATACATTTTGGCCACAGAACCCGGACCGAAAGACAAAAGGTGGGGGCGTACCCATATTCATCAAGGATACCCACACCTCCAGGTTGTTGGCACAGCATGATGCTTCAGAGATCATCCACATGCAACTAACAATGGGCAAAACTGCAATTCAAATTGTACCTTGCTACAGATCACCCACCATGTCCCAGGACCCCCATTCCGTGTTTCTGGAAACACTGGGAAACATAAAGTTCCTACCAAACACCCTAATATTGGGTGATTTCAATTACCCATACATTAACTGGGAGAACTACTCAAGTACTAACTCACTTGCCCAACATTTCCTAGAATTTATAAACTCAAACACCCTGGATCAACTGGTAAATACCCCCACCAGAGGTGACAACATATTGGACCTGGCCATCACCAACATGGGCGACCGGTGTTCCACACCGGAGGTCAACCCCTCGCTGGTTAGATCTGACCATAAACGAATCACTCTTGACATCGACATTCCGCCTCCACCCCTGATCAAGGAAACCACCGTGAAAAACTTTTCAAAAGCAAACTCCACATTAAGACTGAGGTGGAAAGTTTCAAAGCCCCCATGCTAAAGGATAACATTATCCAAGCTCAGAATCCTTTACTAATGCACTCTGTGGGCACCTACAAGAATGCATGGATCATGCTATCCCAAGCAAAACCAAGACCCACTCCTCCAAGAAAAGGAAACCAGTCTGGTGGACCCCTGCCATAAACAAGCTATACAACAGAAGGAGGAAACTAGTACAGAAAAGAGTAAAATCCCAAGAAGGAAAGACATCCCTGATCAGTATCAGCAAGAAACTACAATCCCTCATAAAATCATCCAAGGTTAGCTTCAAAAGAAAAATTGCCAAGGACTCCAAAGATAACCACAAGGCATTCTTTACCTGTGTCAAGAATCTAAGTGGCAATTCTCAGATCTGCATGGAGTTAGTGCAGAATGTCAAAAAATACACTGAACAGACCAATATTGCCAACATCCTGGCAGACAGGTTCAGTGCAAACTTCACCCCCTTCACACCCCCAAAAGGGACCATAACCATACCAGAAGAATATAGATCCCCTGAAATCACAGACAATCAGGTTAAAACAGCCCTCTTCAAAGCCAAAAACGCAGCATCAATGGGACCGGACGGTGTCCCAGGCTGCATCCTACATGAGCTCAAAGATGAACTAACTCCTTACCTAAACACACTGTTCAGACTCAGCCTCTCCACAGGCTATGTACCTATAGAGTGGTGCACAGCAATGGGTATTCCACTCCACAAAGGTGGAGCCACAACAGACCCTGGGAACTATTGCCCTATAAGCCTGACCAGCTTGGTCTGCAAGGCTATGGAGAGCATCATCATGCAACTCATTAACAGAGAAATTGGGAACCTCCAAACACTGGACCCTACCCAGTTCAGCTTTGTTAAGGGCAGAACATGCCTCCTAAACCTGGTGGACTTCTTTGAGACAGTTACCAAGGCTATAGATGAGGGAAAGGTGGCCCACACAGCCTACCTAGACCTCACAAAGGCCTTCGACACCATTCCCCATTCTGGTATTATAGACAAGCTCACCAGCCTGAACATAAACCCCTATGTCACGAGATGGGTTGCCAACTGGCTCACAGACAGAACCCACATGGTAAGAGTTGTGGGAGCTAGGTCCAACTCTAAACTGGTTACAAGTGGCATTCCCCAGGGCTCAGTCCTAGGACCACTCCTGGTTGGCATATATTTCTCAGAGGGACAAGCAAGCACAGGAGGATTATGGCTGACTAAGTTCACAGACGACTGCAAACTAGGGGCTATAATTGACTCTCCGGCTGACACAGACATCCTCCAAAAGGGTGTCACTGAGACAGATACCTGGTGTCAAAATCATGGCCTCAAGCTAAATGCCAAAAAGTGCATAGTCATCCCCTTTGGAAAAAACAAAGTACCCACAAACTACCACATAGGTGATAGTTCCCTAAATACAGAAGACGTAATAAGGGACCTGGAGACCTAAGTAGATAGTAAACTCTCCTTTGATGATCACATTGCTAAAGTGGTTAGAAAATCCTTCTGTGTGGCCCACCTAATCAGAAAAGGGTTCGCATCCAGATCAAAAGAGGTCATTGTGCCCCTCTACTCATCACTCATCAGACCCATCATAGAGTACAACGCCCCATTTAGGATGTACCTTACAAGACACCTGCAACAGATGGAAATACCTCAGAAGTACCTCATCAAGAGGATCACTGGCCTCAAACAGATGCCCTATGCAGCTCGACTAAAGAAACTTCAGCTGTACTCGGTTGCATACCGCCTACTCAGAGGTGATCTCTGCCTGATATACAAGGCCATATCCAACCCAGAATTGATGGACATGCTCCACCTAAAAAAAAACATATCCCCATGAGCCACACACTCTAGGGACCTAAACCTCATCACAACAATAAATAGGACATGCTGGAGGGATAGATTCCTGTCCCAGAGAATTCCCATGCTTTGGAACAAGATTCCAATCTACAATAGGCAGAGCTCCTCACTAACACTTTTCAAGAGAAACATTGACGAGTGGATGGGAAACAGAAAGTTTACCCCGGGGATCACTTCAGTGGCTCTGCTGGACAGAGGCACAGGGAACTAATCTAAGGGGGCATCAAAAGTCAACACATTCTGGCTAGGCTAATAAATGCCTTCAGACATATAGCCTAGTACCTACCTATGAACCTATGAACCTAAACAGGGAAAATGCAGATAACAAAAACCAAATAGCACATGCAACTGAGATGTGAACTGTAATTTTATTAGTACATACAGCCACGGTACGAATACTGCCAGTGGTAGTAGTCTTCATACAGAATCATACCCACAACTGTGCAGATATGTCCAGAATGTCTATTAAAGTGGTCCATATCTGTTGCCTATCAACCTGTCTCCCTGGGAAATCAGTGTGATGATCCCAGACATATAGGCAGCAAAAACTGATTGACACACAGCTATGACAACAAACCTGGCACACTAGCAACTCCCCAATACCTTATGTGACTAAGAAGCCATGTATGTCCCATTTACACCCCAACTTGTTAAGCTGTGGTCAGAGTGTGTACAGTAACAGAGTGAGATGTATGTGCATAATAGTAATGTGGAACTTGGTACTGTGTGTGGGAACAGTCAGGTCGTGCTAATAAACATTCCTCCCACAGGTCTGTCAGATACCAACTCTGTGCCCAGAAATACAAGAATGATATGCAATTGCTCTGAATAATGAGGTATTACACATCACTGACACCCACACTGTCCTACAACATGTAACTGTCTAGGAAATATGTATAAGAGTGTTGTTATACAAGGTCAGAATGCAAAAGCACAGGGGATTAATAAGATAGAAAGCAGATAGGAGATATACAGCAATATCTATATAGCAGGCACAACTGTGATGGACAGTGTTTAAACTGTAGCAGACACAGCAATGGTCTGAATCCTGGGAGAGGAATAAGGCTGCATACAGAATCATACCCTGCAACTGTACTGATGAGGCCAGAATGTCCAGTATATGGGCCCATATCTGCTTCCTGTCCCCCTGTCCCCCTGGCAAGTCTGTGGGATGATCCCAGATGTTTAGCCAGCAAACAGGGAATACAAGTGATTGTTGAACATCTATGAGAACACACCTGTCACTGTAGCAACCCCCAAAACTTTAGGAGAGTAATATTTCAAGTATGTCCTATCTACACTCCCATGTTGTCAAGCTGTGACCAGAGTGTGTACAGTAACAGAGTGAGATGTATGTGCATAATACTAATGTGTAATCTGGAACCTTGTGTGGCAACAGTCAGGTAGTGCTAACAAACATTGTTCCCACAGGTACATCGGATACGAACACTGTGCTGAGAAATACAGACCATTATAACCTGTACAGGTACTGTTCACACTGGTATTGTAGGGAATTGTGAGCATTGCAGTTTCTCTGAATAATAAGGTATCACTGGTCACTGTCACCCACACTGTGCTACATAATATAACTGTGTAGGAAAGCATGTATATGTGTGTGTCAGGTCACTAAAGGTGGAAGAAGAGGGCAATATTCTAGATATGTCCTGGCACACCAGCATGTGGTCAACACATGGCCAGAATCTGTGCATAAAGAGTTGGATAGCTATGTGCACAACATCAACCCAGAATCTGGGAGTATGTGTAGAAACAGTTAGTTAGTGTTAACAAACATTCCATCCACAGGTATACCAAGTAAGAGGTGTATACTGCAGGAAAAAATGGTTCATGTGTAACGATGACGACAGCCATATCACTGTCAAACTAAGGCTATAGGGTAGTGTAGTAAGACTTGTAAGGTACAGACAACAGCACTGACTAGGAAAGTAATGTGGATTACAGGAATATAGTAGTTGTTAATTGACATCTTTCTTCCCCCCTGCCATATCTCCAGCAATAAACAACATACCCACCCCAACTGGTATGTACTGACACCTATGTTCTGATAATGTCCAATTGTTTGATAAATATTTTAATGGTCCCATACATGTGCTATATTGAATTATTCTAACATTGGTTGCATGGTACCATCAATGTACCTGCATGCTGTTCTTATTACCACTGTGGTCCCATATATGCATGTGTTCTGTTTGCTATGCAACTGTTCCATATCTGGTGTCTGGGTTAATGGGAATATATATGCATGCTGTTATACCTAACCCTGGAATATGTTGACTATTACTAACCCACATATGATGATGAAATCTAAACAATATAGCACGCTTGGGAAGGCCGGTCCCAGCGGACCCACCTGTCCCACCTCAGCTGGCCATAGTGCCCAACCCAGGAACTCCCTGTCCGTTTGTCCTGCATCACCTTCAGGTGGAACCACCTCAGGGGATGGGGCTTGCCCCCCCCAGGAGTGGGCAGGGACAGGCACCTGTCACCAGGTCAGGATCGTGGTGCGTAGAGTGATCAACCAGCTGTTTGGTGATCTTCTACGCCAGCTCGAGGGCCACATGTCGCAATTAGAGGGTCAGCCTGGCTCTGCGACTCAGCCCACAGTGCAGCCACATTCGGGGCTGTGAAGGTGCAGTGGTGACTGCCCATGGGAGATGACCTCAGTCTCACTGTTTCCACTAGGGGGCTTGTGGGCTTCTGATTTCCAAACATCCCTTCCCATCAAGGTGTTTACCCCCCCGCATGTGTCATATACCACCCCTGTATGCGTCTCATTTGTCTTGTCTGTTAACCTACCCAACCTACCTCCCCAAATATACCTACTATCCCTTCCCAACATCCCACTCTCACCTATCTTGCCCCATACATAGCTGTCCATTTCGCACACGTGTCCACTGGACACATGTAATCAGATCTAATTGGCATCACAATGTATTATTGGTGTCCTCACCCCCTCCCAGGGGTTTGAGTGTCCAAATCAACCTCCAAATTCAGTGTATATGCAAAGCTGTTGCTGTAGAAGAAATGGGCAGCTATGGGCCTTCCCTACACCCTTCCTGCACATCCCTAGCTATTTTCCCTACTGTCTTTCCCTCTTTGTGCCTCTTTTTTCACCACTTTCCTATCAACCCCATTTTTTCTTTTCGTTTAAAGAATTTAGCGTGGGGTAAAGCAGGAGTAAGCACTTTTAAGCAGCAGTAAGTGGGTTTAAGCCTGTTTGTGAGGAGGTAAGCTATGCCTATACAGGTTAAGCAATTTAGAAGCTGAGTATGAGAAACTGTAACCAGAAGTTAGCAGTGCTTACCTCTGCGCAAACACTTGCAAACCCGCTTACAACTGCTTTAAAGTGCCTTAATCATTCTGTATCCAGTGGCACATGTTCTGCCCAGCAACAAAATAAACAGCCTCTGCAAGGCTTGAACCCATGACCCTGCACTACATTGCCACAGTGATGTACCACTAAGCTATGTCAGATATATATAACCTTGATGTTTTCAAAAATATATATCATCCAGCCCAGTCGTTCAACAAGAGAGAATGTATTCCAACATTTAAATGTATGTGTGTGTAAATATATTAATATCTCAACAGATACAACATATCTATATATATATATATATATATATATATATATATATATATATATATATATATATATATATATATATATATATATATGTATATATGGGTCTACTTCATATGATTGAAAGCTCATACGATCGACACTCATTTCTCCGACACCAAAACACCTAAAGCTCATTACACCGAAAACTCATTTGATCGAAACTCATAACATCGACACATGAAATTCAAAGCATTATGCCCTTTCCCCACTGTAGCGCGACCCAGAAGGTAGAATAAATAATTAGGCTGGGTGTGGGGGGCAGAGCCCCCCACATTATTTAGATAAATATTGTAATTTATGTTATAAGTATCCACGTGTATGTTTAAAACTTATTATGTATGAGGGGGTTTTCGCCCCCACACCCCCCAATGTGGGGGGCTGTGCTCCCCACACCCCCCTATATATTTATTCTAACTCCAGGGTTGCGCTACAGTGGGGAAAGGTCATAATGCTTTGAATTTCATGTGTCGATGTTATGAGTTTCGATCAAATGAGTTTTCAGTGTTTTGAGCTTTAGATGTTTTTGTTTCTCTGAAAAGTTTGTCGATCATATGAGCTTTCGATCATATGTAGTAGACCTATATATATATATATATATATATATATATATATATATATATATATATATATATATATATATAAATATATACATATATATAAATTATGTCTACACCTATATGTCTAAATATACACAGCAAGTTACATATATGTAAGCAGATATATATCTATGTAGGTATATATGGACATAGTTATATATATGTAAGCTGATATATATATCTATATAGGTATATATGGACAGGCATATGTAGATAACAATGGGAAAATAACTAAGACATATATGTCCACATGCACCGTTAATGGGGGTGAGAGGCTCCAAACCATATACGTCTTGTACAAATAGGTATACCCCCCACAGCCAAACACGTCCGCCCTGCAATACACTACCAAGTGTTGCAGATCCCATAATCAGGACATGACATGACATGGGCATCCCTAGGATACATATACACAGACACATATATGCAGATACAGATATGCATACATATATATATATATATATATATATATATATATATATATAGCATAATGTTTTGAATTTCATGTGTCAATGTTATGAGTTTCGATCAAATGAGTTTTCGGTGTTATGAACTTTAGGTGTTTTGGTGTCTGTGAAATGAGTATCGATCATATGAGCTTTCAATCATATGAAATATATTTAGACATATAGGTGTAGACATATATATCTATAGATGTAGGCATCTGCATGTATATATGTTCATATATATTTCTATATATGTATATATGCAGATATACATGTAACTACACATACACACGTAGCGATATGTACAGTAAATAAAATATGTAGTACGTGCACACAATATGGAACTGCCACTATTCCTACAGTTACCACCTTACCAACTGGAGACTGATGAGCCACCTATAGAAATGACATTCATTGCCTGCAACATATACCCACAGAGATATCAAAGGATATAACACCACACACAGGTGGTCATAAATGAGAAAGCTTTATTTGTGTACTATTACCATTGTATATGCCATGTCATATAGCTGTTTAGACACGGACATTTATATAACCTGAGTAATGCTAAAGTGAAACAGTAATACTAATATAGTAGTCTGAAAAGGTTAACAAATGTTGCTGTCCAGGCCAAGGCCATCAAGTAGTACAATAGTAAAGACAGACTGGCCCACAGGATACCAAACACTCAACGGTAAGTAATGCAGGTGTATAGTTCATCAGCCTCTATCTACACTCTGTAGACAATCCCTAGGGGGTAAAGACCTCAGTTGACACAATAGGATGTAACTGTTACATATAACAAGGTGCAACTGACACCATCACAAGCACACTTACAAACAGAACAGTCTGTATGGCAGGTGGCAGTGGGCTTGCATTTAACAAGGTGAATTGTATGGTAATGTACATCCATATACCTTAAGGCAGCTCACCACTGATGGTCTTCAGGAACTTGGGCTTTCAGGATTCTGTAGTGCTCCCATACACATATGTATATATAAATTTATATGTATACATAGATATATGTATATGTATATATAGATATATGCATATATAGCTATGAATGTATGCACATCCTTTGAGTACAGATATGTCTAGTTATGTTGGTATATATGTAGATATCAGTAACTATATGTGCATACATATCTATTCTGATATACCTACTACTGTCAAAATACATGTGGATATCCATACGTATATGTGCATATGTATCTCTATCTGTATATGTGTATGCATATATAGCTGTGTATATGTATATGTCTGGGTGTTTATTTGTATATCTATGTGCATATACATATCCATCTATGTATGTCAATAGGTATATCTGTATGTCTATATAGATATCTGGATAAGTATATGTACATATATCATCACCATATGTCCTGAACATGGAGTGTGGCCCTATTTCAGCCCCTGTAGACCCAACTTCATAGTGCAAGGGGATGTCAGGTATGTATAGCAGTTATACTTGTAGAGTATTGCTACTGTCATAGGGATTGTCTTCATAGACATGGTGTGTGTGGGAGGTCACATCTGCTTATAACATGTACGCCATTGGCTACTGACAGACATCCTAAGGACATCATAGTACAGTACCACTGCTAGCACGTAATGCTCCTGCGGACTACAGCAGAGATAATGGCTATTATATGTGGATAGTCTGACACACTCTGGACAGTCCAGAGGTATACACATAACCCCTTAGTGCAAGACATGTGGACCAATCCTGACAATGTGGATGTTAACAGCCATGTAGATGGGTATAACATGTAACTACTGGTATACATTTGCCCACATAGGTTATGCATTCACACATACCTGTCTGTCCTGCCACATAATAACCACTGGTAAGGGGGATGCCATGGCCACATACCCCCCACTAGATATTAACATACATCTGTACAGCATCCCACTGCTCTGTTTGACATACATGACTGTTATGGTGGCCTGGCAGCAGTACATCTGGCAAGTAACTGGCCAATGTACCTGGAGCTTTTCTCCCCGGGCCTCCGCTGAAAATGGACATGTATCCAGTCGGACTCTCCCGGTTAACAAATGTAAAATAAAAATAAATAAAAATCTCACTGGGTAAGTAAGAATTCACTTACGACTAAAAAACATGTAAAACAAAAAACAGCTGACGAGAAAGAAGTTCCAAAATTTACTAAAAATCAAAGACAAGTACATACAAGGCTTAAAGAGCTTTTCGTTTGCACTGAAGCAAACTTCTTCAGAAGACCTTGCAATTAAAAAACGCCACAATTTAAAATACATCACTGCTTACATCACAGGCACAATTCCTTTATGGCAATGAACAACTTAAAGTTGTAGAACTTATAAAAAAAAGCAGTATCACCACAAGAGTTTAAACTAGACTCGATTTTAAAATAATGACATTTACATATTATACTTTGTCATAAACCCCTACAGAGAGGCAGACTTCGAGAGGGAGTAACATTAAGTTAATAAAGCAATAATTAAATTGCCTATTTTTAACCAATAACCAGTTAAAACATGAAATTCAATAATGTAATGAACCTGGTAAATCTTATATTAGACAAAACATTTTTGAAACATGGCATTTAAACATGATGTTATATGCTGGTACTATACTATCTACCCAAGTTTTTGTTTTTCAAAATACAACTTATAGAACGCAAATTGTTCAAACCAGCGGGTTTACATGCCTCGAGTCTAATTTGCCATGCTAGTTCCAATACTTCCAAAAGAATTGGCAATGGGCTTCCTCTTATAGATGGAACTATTTGGTCTATAGCCATAAAAGTAAAGGTATGGTTAGGGAAAAAATGTACATGTTTTGCAAGTGCGTTATCTAACTTCCCTTTATTGATCGCATACTGGTGCTCATAAACTCTCTCACAGAGTTTACGTTCCATTTTGCCAATATAAAAAGCAAAACAGTGTTTACATTTTGCTAAATAGACAATAAACTTAGATTGGCAATTGAGCTTAAATCTAACCTTATATTCCATATTGTTAACTACAAATGTACTGGATGTTACCATATACTTACAATAGTTGCATGCCTCGCATTTAAACATACCAGTTAATTTGGTACTGTGAGAGTTTGCCAGCTCAAGGTAATTTTTCAAATTCCTACCCCTTCTAAAACTCATATGAAATGTATCTCCAAGTTTATCCCAAAATACTGGTGATGTCCTGAGAAGCTCCCAGTTTTTCTTCAAAATGCCTGTTACTAAATGGCTGTCACTACAAAATGTAGTTATAAACTTCAAACAGGAATCACTATCAGTAGGTGTCCTATTATTGCTTTATTAACTTAATGTTACTCCCTATCAAAGTCTGCCTCTCTGTAGGGGTTTATGACAAAGTATAATATGTAAATGTCATAATTTTAAAATCGAGTCTAGTTTAAACTCTTGTGGTGATACTGCTTTTTAGTAGCGGTTTCAAGTTTTATAAGTTCTACAACTTTAAGTTGTTCATTGCCGTAAAGGAATTGTGCCTGTGATGTAAGCAGTGATGTATTTTAAATTGTGGCGGTTTTTAATTGCAAGGTCTTCTGAAGAAGTTTGCTTCAGTGCAAACGAAAAGCGCTTTAAGCCTTGTATGTACTTGTCTTTGATTTTTAGTAAATTTTGGAACTTCTTTCTCGTCAGCTGTTTTTTGTTTCACTGGGTAAGTACACTAAGCTGCTAGGCATGTAACATAGCAGGCTACAGGCAGACTGGCTCAACACTGGCCTACATTTCCTATGGGGGAATACACATGTACCCGCACATAGATAGCAGCCTCTACAGTCATGCCACAGCACAGAGTAGCATACACCTGTGTGTACGTGCATCACCACAACCAGTGTGAACACAACCACATCTACATATGGCATGCTAGTGTATTATTACAGTATATGGACTATCTGTTCAACACCAGTCTGATTTGTGCCATGCACACACTCACCCTACATATACTGGGCCACTACACACCGTGGTCTGCTGCCTGTCTGTGTTATGGGACATGTGCATGTATGGCCTTACAAACATGTAAGCTGATAGGGTAACATACAGTGGAGCAGCATATAACATCAGATAGAACAGGACCAAGAACAATGACATCTACCACAGTCTGTACACAGGCCAAGGTACATATTAACATTACACACACTGCTGACAATCACCATAAGTACACAGACCTCAGTACTGTACACACAACCACAGAATGTCCAGGTTATGTCATCAAATATAACCCCTACTATACATGGCATGTGTAGCAATCTGATATCTCACTGGCTTGTTATCAGATATGATGTCAGTAATTATGGTGTACAGTACATATGCACCCCTTACTGCATGACTTATGTACAAAGGTTGTCAGGGTTGTGGCTGGAGGCACATACACAGGGCCAGTATTGACATGTTGCTGTGATAACCTCATACATTTACTGTTGTAACAGGGTTTGTTGCACCATATGTCCTATGAGGGATATGAAGTCAATAACTCTCACGGCTGTCACCATCTACAGACTGCAATCCTCACACTACCTTCTGCAGTTCACAGATAGGTGCTCTGTGGGTAACACCTGAAACAAAAGGCACCGCACACTGGCCAGTCTGCAGATGGCCCTACAGGTGGGTGTTCCCTCATAAACATAGAACTGACATGGCAGGTATGTAAACATGTAGGACAGCCATAACCACACACACCCTGTTAAACCAACATTACTCCAAATGCAGTATAGCAGCACTTACAATCTGTAGTCAGGTCAGGCACATCCCCCTCCTGTGTGTTGGCCTATCTCCACAGTGTATGTTGTTAGAGGTAAACCCCAAAACATCTGAGATGCTGTTTGCTAAACAACAGATCAAGTTCCTGCTCACAGTGAATGAAAGGCCCAACACCAACATGATGTTCCTAGAAACTGGTGTGTGTTTCCATACAATTGGCTATGGGAATGTTACCACAGCTGTTCCACATGCAATCAGCTAGAGGAGGGCTGCAATTTATACAGAGACCATCAGCTGATCCTGAGCATCACTTAAAATACACATGCTGCTGCCTAAGCAAAGCAGGTGTAAGTCTCCACCTCCACCAGAGAGGGAGTAAGAGTGGCAGACAGAGGCACAGAAAAGGCAGGGAGGGGTGGAAGAGTAAAACTTAGGCATGTTTGTGTCACACACCTACCAGTACAGGGTATGAAACCCTGATGACTATGTAGTGCTGTCACATGTCCATACAGTTATTGGATGCACCACATAGGTTACATGGTTGGGAAGCCCTCAGAACATATATGTGATGGTGAGTGACATCTGCAACAGGGATATGATAGCTATGTGGTAGGTGTAGTACACATGCCTGCCCACATGAACAGGTGTCAGTGTCAACACAGCTACACTCTCACAGGGATGCACACACATTGCCACACTTGACAGGGCCAGGAATACAACTCATCACTAGTGGGATTGCCACAACACAGTACTATGCAGGTATCACATGCACCACAGGGGTTATACAGAGGTTATTTGTACAAAGGGCATGTGGAGGTGTCTGACAGACAGCATGCTTCAGTATGCCAATGGGGGTTGTAGTGAGTGTGAATGTGGTCATATGCATCATACACCACACACACAAACACGGGTGCCAGTACTGACATGCATGTGTGCACTTCTTCACGGGTGTGTTGTGGTTGACAGTGCAAGATGGCTATACAAGGCTAGGTGATGGGTATACCTTGGCATCAGGCCACATGACAATGGTCTGCATTGTGGCTCAGGGGTGTAGTGTCTGGAGTTGCCCACACAGGTGGGTATTGTATTCACCATCCAGTCACCTGGGTGACTATTGCATGTGGGCAATGCTGTGCATTGCTTGCCAGGTATGTATTCCTTCATCTGTGATATGGACAGTGTCTGGGATGTGCACACCTCTGACATGCGTGCACAGTGACATGTGGAACTGTACCTGGGGTGTCTGTCTCATGTTGTGTACACAGATCGTTATCATCAGATATGCCAGTTTTGGCCTCATGTGGCAGGAACTGTTCAAGGACAGCAGGTTGGCCCTGCACCTACATTGATAGCATGACACCAGTATCCCCTGGTGTCAGTGGCATCTGTCCATACAGGTCTTGTGTTTCAGGCATGTAATGTCCTTTGTGGGTCACATTTGATGGCACCACCAGTGTTGCAGGTGTCCAGTGGGGACCATGGGGGAGGTGCAATGTCAGCATGTACATACCTATTGGACTGATGGACAGGGTGCCATGCCCTCTGTAGCCCACTGCAATCACTCCATGGTTACTATCAGTGGGCAATATGCAGGCTACTACCAACATAGCGGCTGTTCAGCTGTTGCCTAGGCAAGTGTGTGTGTGTGTGTGTGTGTGTGTGTGTGTGTGAGAGAGAGAGACATGGGTTGAGAGTGTATCCTTGCTAATACAAGGGTTGCTAATATTGTTCAGCTGGCATTGATGTCACATTTAGGGGTATGGATTTGCACCCCAGCCTCTTGGCTATTTCACATCTGTTATCCCTGTATAGTGGACATTGTGATATATACGTGGCTCAACATATATCAAGTTTGCAAAACCCGCTCCACATTGAGTCCAGTTGTTACGCACTCACAACCACCACCACACAGGATAGAAATGACAAACACAGACAGACAGACACACACACACACACACACACACACACACACACACACACACACACACACACACACACACTTGTCATGTCTGGGATTAGAACTCCTACCTAACTAGTATATTACACTATAGCACTACACCATTATAGAACACACCATGGAGATTACTGAAGTTCTCCTTCCTCAAAGGTGTATTTCACAATGAAGGACATCAGCAGGGATGCCAAAGTAGGGCATTTGAATTGTAGTGAGTGTAACTAGTCTAAAATGCATTGCTCCCTACACAAACATAGAAACACACACAAAACATCCACAACTACTATGTGTGGGGATAGAACCCCTACCAGAGGTCTATATCACACTACAGCATGATGCTGTTATAGGACGCACCACATGGATTACTGGAGTGCTCCTTCCTCAACGGTGTATTTCACAGTGAATGACATCAGCAGGATTGCCAAAGTAGGGTATTTGAATTGTAGTGAGTGTGACTAGCCTAAAATGCATTGCTCCCTACACAAATGTAGAAACACACACAAAATATCCACAATTGCCATGTGTGGAGATAGAACCCCTACTAGAGGTCTATATCACACTACAGCATGATGCTGTTATAGGACGCACCACAGGGATTACTGGAGTGCCCCTTCATCAAGTGTTGGGAGGGTGGCCTAATGGTTAAGGTGTTTGTCTTACAAACACAAGGTACAGGGTTTGAGTCTAACAAGGGATAATTGGCTAGGCTTAAAATGGCTCGCAAGAGCAGTTAGCTTAGTACTAATCTATGAACCTATGAACCTATGAATCAAAGATGTATTTCACAGTGAATGATATCAGCAGGATTGCCAAAGTAGGACATTTGAATTGCAGTGACTGTGACTGGCCTAAAATGCATTGCTCCCTACACAAACATAGAAACACACAGACACACAAACAATTACCAAGTCTGGGATTAGAACTCCTACCTAACTAATTTATCACACTACAGCAGTATGCAGTTATAGGATGCGCTACAGAGATTAGTGGGCTGCAACCTTCCCAGAGGTGTATTTCTAGGTGGATGACATCAGCAGCCTTGCCAAAGTGGAGCATTTGAATTGTAGGGAGTGTGACTACCCTAAAAAGCATTACTGTCTTCACAGAGTCAAACACACACACATATACACACATACACACACACACACACACACACACACACACACACACACACACACACACACACACACACACACACACACACACACACTTGCCTAGTGTGGGATTAGACCTCCTACTTAGCTAATTTTATCATAATATAGCAGTACACAGTTATAGGATGTGCTATGGAAATTACTGGAGTACAACCTTTCCAGAGATGTATTTCTAGGTGGATGACATCAACAGCCTTACCAAAGTAGAGTATTTCAGTTGTAGGGAGTGTGACTACCCTAAAAAGCATTGCTCTCTACACAGATGGAGACAGACACACACACACACACACACACACACACACACACACACACACACACACACACACACACACACACACACAAACACACACTCACACAGTTGCCATGTCGGGGATTGGAACTCCTACCTAACTAGTTTATCACATTACAGCAGTATGCAGTTATGGGACGCGCCATGGAGATTACTGGGCTGCACCTCTCACAAAGGTGTATTTCACAGTGACTGATCTCAGCAGGCTTGTCATAGTAGGGCTATAGGGAGGGCAGTGTGTGTGCACGGGCCATGACCCATTCATCTAGAAGTTGACACATCACATGCAGGCACACACAGGGTCATATTTCACAGGTATGTGTATACAGCTGCTAGATGACTACTTCCTTGTGCAGTCATGTTGCACAGCTAGCACTTGTACCACATAGTCTGCAATGCTGACAGATACCATTGGCTAGTATCTACAGTGAGTGACATCTGAACCTCATGTGGTTGTGGCCCATTGGCTGTGTGCTGGGTGGGACAAGCCTGTATGACTCCTTGTCACAGTCACCCTCTTCCACACATCTATGTACATCTATCTTTGGCTTATTATAGTGTGTTGTCCTTAGATATATGTCCGTATTCCTATCCACTGTGTGTGCAAAGCATGTGTGGTGCATACTGAGGAGTGCCTGCACTAACATCTGCGATTGCCAGATATGTCTGGTCCACTGGTGTTTGCAGACATGGCCTTCATGTGTTTAAGTGTGTGAGCATGTCCAGTATGACCTTTCAGTATGTTGTTGACTGACATTGCCTTCATTTCTCTAAGTGTGTGTGAGCATGCCCAGTATGCCTGTCTGTATTGAATGTGTGGATCGTGTCCAGGTAGTTTGTACTGCAGTGCCGACCATTGTGTTGTATACCTACAGGGAGCATACTGTTTCTGTAGGGTCTCCGTCAATCATTTGGCATTGACTGTTACTACATTTCTACATAGGATGGGGAGGGCACACCTGACTATTTCTAAATTTCTACACAGAATTGGGGGGGGCACACCTGACTGTTACTACATTTCTATGTAGGATGGGGTGGGGTACACCTGACTATTTCTACATTTCTACACAGGATTGGGGGGCACACCTGTCTGTTACTACATTTCTTCGTAGGATGGGGGCACACCTGACTATTTCTACATTTCTGTACATGATTGGGGGGCAAACCTGACTGTTACTACATTTCTATGTATGATGGGAGCGCACCTGACACTGGTATGTCTGGTACTCCATTTAATTCTGTATTCTTACCTTTCATGCTGACTAGAGGCATACCAGTGTTCTACAGATCTTAGCTTTGATTTACCAACATAGTTTCTGACTTCCTACCCTTCAGAACTAACGTCCCACTGCCTGACCTGCTGTAGTCTGTCTGTGTAGGACTGGGGGGGGGTGGTTACCCATAGGCATCATTCAGAGGCCATAGCATGGCCTTTGTTTGTGTTTGTTTACACCTGCCCTGCTGGCTGTGACTGTTGTTGGGTATGTTAACCCCCATGGCTGGCATGTGTGAGTCACTTACCTTGTGGGTGTCCCAGTATTGAGGGTGGTGCTTCAGGGCTGTCTATGTCGGATGCACATAGTACACTCCCTACACATGGCTGAGCACAGGTAGTGTAATGTTTGGCACCCCTTTTACTGTATGTGAGAGTCAAAGAGAAGTGTTATTCCCTGGGTCCATCCTGTGTCAGTGTAGGTGCTATGCATTGCCTCTTTGCCAAGGCCAGGGCATACTGAGCATGCCTCTTTCTACATACTGGGGCATGCTCAGGTTGTTCCTCCTCTGAATCACTCTGTGCCTGTGCAGGCCTTGGCAATGGTGTGGGGCTGTGTGGCCCTGCCCCGTGCTGTTTCTGCTGGAGCTATTTCCACAGGATCATATTGTGTAGCATGGCACATACGAGGACAATTTGGGTACATGTAGTTGGTGAGTACTGCAAGGCTCAACTGGATGTGTCCAGGCACTGGAACTGTGACTTGAGCATCCCAAACACACGCTGTACTATAATTCTGATCTGTGCGTGCACCTCATTATGGAGTTCTTGTTCGGGTGTGTGTGCATTTCTGATGGGTGTCATCAGCCACGGCTCCAGTGCATATCCAGCATCCCCCACTAGGTGGCCATGAGGGATGTTCCCATTGGCAAATCTGTGGTACAGCTGCATCAGATGCCAGATGTGGGAATCATGATAGCTTCCAGGGCAGCCAGCACCCACATTCATTATCACACATGACTTGACAGTTGATGGAGGGGAAGCCCTTGCAGTTGATGACCCTACCCCGCTCACCGGGTGGTGCTTTGATGCATATGTGTATGCAGTCTATAGCACCCACTACCTCTGGGTATGCTGTTATTTGGTGGAACAGTGGCATATTGCTGGCCAACTCCTCATGGGTGTTGGGGAAATATATGTGCTCACCGACATGTGCTGACATGGCATCCAGGAACTGGTGGAGTACCCTGGATGCTGATGCCTGTGAGATCCCCATCATATCCCCAGTTGGCCTTTGGAAGGTACCTGTAGCTAGTATTCTTAGGCCTACACATACCTTGGTATCCGCTGGGATGGGTTCCACTCTGTTAGTTCTGTGTGCAAGGCGTGGCCGGCACAACTCAACAATTTGCTGTAGGAGGTCCCTGTCCACCCTATAGCACTCCACTGTCTCCAGCTCATGTAGCCCCTGGTAGGTTACAATGGGTCTGTACACTCTTCTCTGTCTCCTCACTTTGGGTTGGTTGACAGCATTCACATCCTCACCACCCTCAGCATCTTCCACAAGTTGTTGTATGATAGCTATTGCAGCCCCTATCATTTTGCTGTTGTGAGTGTTAAAAGTTCTCTGCTTGTTTACACCGGTGGTGTAGAGTGTGGGAAAAGCCAGAGGGGAAGGTGTTTGCATAGTTTATAGTAGTGTTCTGGGCTGGGCTGGTCTGCTGCCTGTGTAATTGTCTAATTCTGATACATTTCACCTGCCAGCTATGCTAGTTCTCCCTGATTACCTTCCTACTGCTGTTTTCCCTTCCCATTGCCTTCCTGTTTAAACCCGGGGCCGCGCCACTCAAACAGAGAGCTCAAATATGTACATTGCTGCTATTTCCTGGTTTAACTTTATTTTTCTTCCTTTAAAACCCAGTGTGCGGCGCGCACACCCACTTAGGCACTTAATCTGTTGGCCAGTATATTGGCAATATCTGTTGGCTAGGTATATGAGGTACCATTGTGCATTAGCTCAGAGCAAATCTGGGTATTGCCATGGAGATTCTTTACATAACTATAGAAGGCCTTGTGGGTGTCTTTACTATCTGCTGCAATTCTGTTTTCATAGCTAGCTTTAGAGGATTTGATGCGGGATCTTAACTTTTTGTTGAGGCTGATAAGGGAGTTTTTCCAGTCTTGGGACTTCACCTTTTTCAGCATCAGTTTCCTCCTTCTGTTGTAGCATTTGTTTATGGTGGGGGAACCACCAGATTGGCTTCCTTTTTTTGGAGGAGAGCATCTTGGTTCTATTGGGTATGGCGAGATCCATGCATTTGTGTACGCGTTCGTACAGTGCATTGGTGTATAATTCGGTGGTCATGCAACTATTCTCCATTTGCATGGGTGCCGTGAAGTTAGCCACTTCTGTGTTTAGGAGCCCAAAGTTAGCTTTGGAGAAGTTTTTCATGGTGGTTACCATTGCTGGGCGTGGGGGGGTGGGAGGGATTTGGATTTCCAAGGTGATTAGTTTGTGGCCGGTTCTAATCAGGGAGGAGTTGACTACTTGTGTAGAGCAACGGTCGCCCATGTTAGTAATGACCAGGTCAAGGATGCTGCTACCTCTAGTGGGGGTTAGAATGAGCTAGTCCAGGGCACTGGAATTAATGAATTCCAGGAAACATTGGGCAAGTGTATTGGTACATGAGTAGTTTTCCAAGTTAATGGAGGGGTAGTTGAAGTCACCCAGTATGAGAGTGTTAGGCTGGACCCTAATATTTTCCAGAGTGCTTAGGAATGTGGAGTGTGAGTCTTGGGACATAGTTGGGGACCTATAACAGGCTATGACCTGAACTGCTGTCTTACCCAGTGTTAGCTGCACCTAAAGTATCTCTGATGCGGTATGTTGGGCTACCAGTCTGGAGGTGTGCACATACTTTATGAATATGGAAACACCACTGCCTTTGGAGCGTCGGTCCAAGTTCTGGCACTGAAAGGTGAGGAATGAGTTATAGCCTGATAGTGCAGGGGTGCTTTCTGCTGCCTTGAACCAGGTCTCTGTTACAGCAGAAATGTCGATGTTCTCCATTTTAAGGAGTGCTTTGAGTGAGTGCATTTTGAGATTTAGACTTCTAGCGTTGAGCAGCATGAACCTTAGATTGCATTTGTTTGTAGCTGTTATGGTGGTAATTTGGTCTTTGGAACACCATCTAAAGAAAAAGGCACTATAGGGGTGGGAAGAGCCTTGGCCAGTATCCGGAAGCCCAGGAGTGACAGATGCAGGCCATCCTTGGCAAAGCATCGAGATCTGTCAATCATGTCATCCCAGGCAGACAGATACTGGATCCCCTTAGGATGACATCAGAAGCTTAGCCAATTGCTGAAATCAATAATTTTCTGCTTGTACTGTGGTATCATTCTGGGTGATGGTAGGGTACTGCTCAGGGCTGGGGTCATATCCGCCTGGGCTACATAATCCGAGAGCTCCTCCATGTCTCTTTTCATGTAGTCCATGGAGGTACGTCTCAGGTCATTCACACCCACATGTACAATGACAGAGTCATATTTGTACCTGTTGTTGAGGGACCTGAGTGCATGCATTATGTGGCGGATCCTGGCACCTGACAGGCAGCTGACTGTTACTTTCTTCTTATTCATCCTAGTGAGTGGGACATCAGTGTGCCTCACCATAGAATCACCTATGACTAGTGTGTTGGGCATGCTGTTTTGCCTTAGGGGCTTTGGTTGAGTGGCACACTGTTTAGGAGAGTTATGTGTCTCATGATTAGTGTTGTGTTGTGGTGGTCGAGTGCATTTCTGCCTTGGAGGTCTCTGCTGTTTGGGTAGATTTTTATTGAGAGCCTCCGTGAAGGTGGGGGGTGTGGTTTGTGTTTTTATGTGATGGCAGTGCTGGTGTGTGTTCTGGAGGGCTATGTGTTCCATGTGGTGTGGTGCAAGTGTTGACCTTTTCCTCTTGACCAGCTATTCTGGTCTTGGCTGGAGAGTGCATGGCTTCCAATTTGGATATATAGGAGCTTTTCTCCCTGGGCCTCTGCTGAAAATGGACCTGTATCCAGTTGGACTGTCCCGGTTAACAAATCTAAAATAAAAAATAAAAATAAATAAATCTCTCACAAGTCTGAGTGTTGGGAGGTAAGAGGAGAGGGTTGTCGGTGTTCATGAGGCAGTTGCTACATTGCTTCAGGATGCCCAAGTTCACCAGGTTAATAGGAGAAAGCACAGGGAACTTACCTTTAGACATGCCTGGAGGGGTTGGCATTAATAATAAGTACTGGAGCTGTTCCAAGAACATGGACGTTATTATATCTTCATAATTTGTCCAACAAAGCCACAGTACTTTAGCTTCTTGAAAGTCAATAGAGTCAGAGAACACAAACAATTCTGTGTCTAGACTCAAAGAGTTTGCCATTTGGCACATTTTTGATTTAATCTCATTTATATTTGGTACTCTCAGGCAGAGTTGTCTAAAATGGCACCCAAGTAAGTTTATATGCAAGTCTAAAACAGAAAGAAATATGCAGTATGTATTTTTTATGAATGTTAATTTGTAAATATTGAAAACATTTGGCTGCTCATGCAAATTAGTAGCTTTCTTTTTATAGAACAGATTGCATCTCAGACTGTCTACTGACAGCTCCAGAACATAACGACATTATTAATTCTGCAGCTGGTCAGTCCTTGGAAATTCTTGTTTGCCACTTGTTCTAAAGACTATGAAGTGCATACAATCTGTGCAGATATTTGCATTTAAAGTGGTCATACACATGGTTTAGCTTTATGACTTCTCAACAACATTGGAAACGTTTGTGTGCATATTTTTCCATTGATAAACAGATTTGCGTTTCCTTTAGAGGGCTCTGTTTCTGTTTATTCATGTCAAAAGTTGTTTTGCTTTGGATTAGTGTGGAGAAATGATTCTAACACTGGTTTGTTACAGGTTAAATTGATTTTTAGGCTCTGGTGCAGTAGAACTAATTGTGGTATGTCGGACAGCAAGCATGAAAGTCCATCTGCTTAAGTCTTATGCAAAATATTCAGGCAGGTCCCAAACACCCCCAAAGTATTCTAAACATCTACATTACCTTGCATAAACATTATGGTAAAAACTTTTATTGTTAATAAAACTGTGCATCAACAGACAAGGTAAACAAAATGAAACCTGAGTGTACCATTGACCATACTGTCATATACGGACATAAACAAATTACAGTAAGGGCTTAGTTTAACAGCAAATACATTTAGAGCTAGGAGGTAAAAGCATGCTGTACTGTTTGAAAATTCAAATAACTTTTCCCTGATGGTTCAGACCTGCTGCATTCAATCAGGTCTCCTTTCATTACAGATGGATATTGAATACTTGACCCCTCCCCCCACCCTGTGTTCAGATGAATATTATTTTAGTTTGGCATGAACTGGAGGCACTGTTTGTACTTTTTATGATCACATGTTTAATCAGTGCCCCCTGACACGCACACTTTATAGAGTTCCATATGCCTCAGAGATACCTTTGCCAGGCTGATCTGGCAATCTAACAACACAGAAGTGTAGCATAAAGTGAAGCACATGTACTAAAAATTTGGCAAAGAATGCTGGGCTTTTTGTTGCACTTTTTTCCAGTAATGGTCTGTCTCAATATTTTCTTCAGACTTTGTTTCTTTGTGAGTACTCCTTCTGCAAAAGTTTCTTGCTTTGGTAAATGTCAGTGAAAACACTACTTGTGCTTTCCCTGGTTCTATGCAGTACTACATTAAGTCGTGCTGGGATTACAGTGAAGAGCCTCATAAGCGTGTGATTGAGAATGAACATTTGTGTTGCACTAAGATAGACAGAGTGACAGTCTTCTTCTTTTGGCTTTTTCCCAGTTAGGGGTTGCCACAGCGGATCACCTGTCTGCTCATGATTAGCAGTGGAGTTTTACGGTGTTGAGTTGCCAGCCCAGCGCCCAACCTTCCACAGAAGGCACACACGTGCATGCACTCACACCTAGGGCCAATTTAGAGTGTCCAATCCACCTACAGCATGTCTTTGGGATGTGGGAGGAAACCGGAGCACCCAGAGGAAACCCACGCAACCACAGGGAGGACATGCAGACTCCACACAGAAGGCACCCCAGCCGAGGATCGAACCAGAGAACCTCTTGCTGTGAGGTGACAATACTAACTGCTGCACCAGTGACAGTGCTTACTACAATTTGAGCCAAACAGCTGAATACTTAACATTGCTCTATCAGTCCCGGAAGCTTTTGTAGCACTACCTTATTTTTTAGTAATTTTTAAAGTAAACAAAATGCAGACTCCTTTTATGGAATTTATTGTTTAGCAATACTTCTTCCGAGCTAAGTATTCCAATTAAACATTCATATATTAATAGAAAAGCCCTGGCTCTGTGGTATAAAGGAATTAACCCCTGATTATCATCCAGATGACCTGAGTTCAACTAGTGGATTGGGTGCTGGAAGAGCTGAGCAGGAGAGGGTAGTAACGAAAAGTTCATGCTGTCTTGGCCATCCTGAGAGGAGGAAGTGGTAGTCACAGTCAGCAAATTTGCTCATCTGCAAGCAGAGGCTTGCCCAACAACAATGGCTGCAGGACTAGGCCTGTGGGTCTGACTTACCAAGTTGGTGATGGTAGCTGCTGCAGGCATATGTGTGGGAGCACACTCATGACAGAGGAGGGCATAGAATACCCCTATGGTGATGTAGTTGCTTATATCAGACACCAGGTGGTAGGGTTTGAGAAGATAAACAGCGCAAAAAGCACCTCTTAAGGAAGCCTTATTAAACCAGTAAAATACAAACAAAATAGGCTTCCACCAAAGCAAGAGAAATCTTTAAAAGCCCCAGTCTTTAATAAAACACATCAAAATACGAACTGGTGATGAACTGCAGGTCAGATGGGATAAGTGCTTTCAGTTAAAAAACCCTTCATCAGATCCTGTTACACTGACCTGATACAATATTATTTAAATAAAATCCACGAACTTCCAGCCAATAAAAACGACCTTTAGTAAACACACCTTCATTGGGCCATGATGTCACTTCCTATTCAAGTTTCTGTCTTTTAGCATAGGTTTAATAGGAACTACTTGATTAAGTCCTGGCGGCTGATTGGCTCTAAAGTTCATGATCCACTTCATTTCTTCCTTTTCGGTTCTATTAAACAAATTTCCTCCATGTAAGTTGGGGTGTATACATGAGATTACCATAGAAGAGAACAAATGTCCTGAGTTCTCTTGCACATGAACAGAACGAGCATTCATTTCTATTTTATTTTTGATATCTAATTGATGACAAAGTATCCGTTCTTTAAATTTTCTATTCATTTTTCCTACATAGTAGGCACATGGAGGCTTGTTTGCACCACAATGTGATACCTAGGGGCTTAAGAATAAGGTGCATGCTAAGCAATAGAAACACATATTCGGATTTACTTGCAAAGTGGCAAGAAATTAATACTGAGATGAGCTTTCGCTATATGCTTTTGCTAATAGAATACTTTAAACCACATGAAGAAGTCTCTACGCTGATTGAGTTTAAACAGAAACAGTTAGAAGCCATGACAATGTCCGACAGCTGTCTTAACAAATTAGGGAATCTACAGGACAGATTAGATACATATGATAATAAACTAAAAAATATTAAAATCAACAAACTAAAGAGGGATTATAATGATTTTGCCAGCTGTCATCTATTTGAGTGGCACAATGACAAGAGACTGCTACTAGAAATGAACGTCATGACAACAACACAAAGGAAGATACAATGCAAAGAAGTATACCGCATCTAAATGTACAAGCGGAGACACATGGTGATGTATCTAACAATGAACAGCACTCTGATAAAATTGTGTGTAATTTATCTACTAAAAGGGTAAATGGAAGTGTAATAAATACTGGATCCAGTGGAATTGGTGAAATAACGCCCCTAACGGATGTTGATAGAACAGGAAACCAAGCTATCACTCTGGAAAAGAACTCTGAGGATTTAAATCAAACTGGGCAAGGTGCTATACCAGAAAAGGGGTATAATCATGCACCATTGTTACAGCAGCTCCCTTTTCTGATACAACAGAAAAATGTAGGAAGATCCAGATCAGAAAGCAGGGAGAGAAAAAAGAGGAAAGTAACTTAAAAGTAACAGCTAATAACACTGATTTAACTTCCCTAGTAGTTAACATATCAGATTGTGAACTGACTAATGTTCAATTAAATGTTTTACAAAAAGGTCTAACCTTTATACCCTCTGTACGATCAGACTTGAGCAAGTTCGTGACAGATTTAAGGTGTTTTGGCAGGAATGTTATGCTAAAATATGTCTTTGGAAATTAAAGAACTGATTCAAATAAAGATTTATATCAGTTGAGAGAACCAAGTACTCTTGTTCCAACTAATCATCCCACCGTAGAGATGTTCATGAAGCTATGTGAAGATGAGGTAGCTGAATGGAGCCAAAAAGGGAAAGGGAAACACTATTATAATCTAACGCAGGATGAGTGTCTAGCACTAAGAGAGCTACAGGAACTGAAAAATACAGTTTTCAGACCAGTCGACAAAGGAGGGGCTATTGTAGTGATGAATTATAAGCATTATGCTCAGAAAATGCAGGAAATGTTAAAAAATTATAACATCTACAGTGTAATTGAGAAACATCAAATAAGAAGATTAATTTGTTCAGTGAAAGATTCTTTATATGAGAAATTGATGACTAGAGAAATTGACAAAGAGTTGTTTGAGTTTTTTGACAAGGAACATCCAACTATTCCTGAAATAAAAGGGCTACCCAAGATCCACAAGGACTGTATTAATCCACTTCTTAGGCTGATTGTTTTGGGGAGAGGATGGATCACAGAACCCCCTCTCTATTTATGTGGAAGCTGAACTTAAGAAGTTAATACCATTTGCACAGACTTTACTAAGAGACACTGCTCAGCTACTGGAGAGGTTATATGAAAGGATGGAACAATTTGATTCCTTATGTAACCTTATTTTGGTGAAAATGGATGTCAATAATTTATTCACTTGCATACTGAACAATTTTGGAACAGAAGCGCTAAGGGATTTTGCATCCCATTTTAGGTTCATAGGTTCATAGTTTAGTACCCACCCTTGAAGTTGATATGGATGTAAACTTAGTCTGCAGCTTGCTAGAACTAATCCGGGAAAACAATGTGTTTTTATATGAAGATAGCTATTATTGGTAGAAATGGGGGTAGCCATGGGCACCCCCTGTGCAAATAGCTATGCGAATTTAGTCTTAGCCGAATGGGAAAGACGATGGGAAATGGACACTAATAACTATTGGAAGAGTTATATCATCTTTTACAATAGATTTGTAGATGATATTCTATTCTTATGGAATGGAGGAAAGGAGCAGTTGAATGGTTTTGTTAATTATTTAACAAACACAACTAGCTTTTTAAGATTTGAAGTGAAAACATCAGAAAGTGATATAGAATTCCTGGACGTCAAAATTCTAATGAACAAAAATAACAACAAAGGGATTGGGACTACCTTGTATAGAAAACCAATGTGGAGGAACCACATGCTACACTATACGAGTATGAACCCAAGGCACATTTTTCAGAATACTGTTGAAAATCAAGTGACTAGAGTGTCTAAACTATGTACTGATGATGAAGTATTTCTAAAAGAACAAGATATCCTATTACAAAATTTTGCATCCGGAGGTTATGATAGAAGGAACTAGAAATGAGTAAAGATCAAGCAATGGCTGTTCGTCATAACAAGGGACAGCCATACTACTCGAAGAAATCATTTAATAGTGTAAATAAAAAAAGAAATAGTAATGACCTCAGGTGCATGATGACCTACAGCACTGACAATTCTGAGGTGCATGATGACCTACAGCACTGACAATTCTGAGGTGCATGATGACCTACAGCACTGACAATTCTGAGGTGCATGATGACCTACAGCACTGACAATTCTGAGGTGCATGATGACCTACAGCACTGACAATTCTTAGGTGCATGATGACCTACAGCACTGACAATTCTGAGGTGTGTGAAACTATTAAAAAGTTTTGGCCCATCCTCACTGCTGATAGCAAAATTAGGAAAATAGTAAGAGATAAACATAGTTTTTGTTTCAAAAACAAGAAGAACTTGAAGGACTTGCTATGTAACAACAACGGCGAATTTAGTAAACAAAAGACAGATGGAAAAAAGATAACGGGTACTCCAAAGTGTGGCTTTTGCAAAGCATGCAGCTTCATTAATTGTACAAATAATTTCACACATCCTGTAATGAACAAATGCTTTACATTTTATGGGCTTGCAAATTGCAATACTAAGAATGTTATTTACATTGCTACCTGCAACTCATGCTGTGCCTACTATGTAGGAAAAACAAATAGAAAATTTAAAGAACGGATACTTCGTCATCAGTTAGATATCAAAAATAAAATAGAAACGAATGCTCTTTCTGTTCATGTGCAAGAGAACTCAGGACATCTGTTCTCTTTTATGATAATCTCATGTATACACCCCAACTTATGTGGAGGAGATTTGTTTACTAGAACAGAAAAGGAAGAAATGAAGTGGATCATGAACTTTAGAGCCAATCAGCCGCCAGGACTTAATCAAGTAGTTCCTATTAAACCTATGCTAAAAGACAGAAACTTGAATAGGAAGTGACATCATGGCCCAATGAAGGTGTGTTTACTAAAGATCATTTTTATTGGCTGGAAGTTCGTGGATTTTATTTAAATAGTATTGTATCAGGTCAGTGTAACAGGATCTGATGAAGGTTTTTTAACTGAAAGCACTTATCCCATCTGACCTGCAGTTCATCACCAGTTTGTGTTTTTATGTGTTTTATTAAAGACTGGGGCTTTTAAAGATTTCTCTTGCTTTGGTGGAAGCCTATTTTGTTTGTATTTAGGTGGTAGGGTTTGGGGATTTAGCCACAATTCCCCTGATGGCTAACTGTATGACTGCAACCCAGGAACAGAGGCCTGATGGTCTGTTTTACACCCACCCTTTGTGTTTGATTTGTTTTTTTCAGATGGTGATGAATACCAGGGATCAAATATATTTCTTTAATATCTAGACAGCTGTCTTTGCATTGTGTTCCAGATAATACATTTATATTTCTGAAAAATGTTTGACATTGCAGTGGCTTTGAGAATAGTTGATAATGAAGGGGTCCATAAGAGGAAGGATGTAAATGAACTTTTTGCTAAGACAGTAAACCCATTTGACCAGGCAGATGTAACAATTTAGGTAGCAGGGGTAATGAGATACCATTTAAGGGCCTGTTTGATTTGATTAGGACTTAAGAAGCTGCATAAATGTTAATCATTCATTTGAGACTACTTGTACACCAAGGAGTGCATTTTGGTACAGGTAATGTTTCTCTTGAATCAGGACCACTGTGGATAGCATTTTGTGTAAAGAACAGGTATGAAATATTATATAAACTGATGTTAATTTTATCAAAACATAATGAGACATTAAATAATACTTTCAAGATTGTGACTACCAATGATGAAATTGTGAAGTATGCCCATTTTACAGCTTATATAACTATTTGTAATCAATTGTTTGTTATGCTAGATAGATGTGAGGCTGCAGTTAAGGATAAGAAGCACTACAAAAAATTGCTTCATATTTGTAAAAAGCATGTAAAGATAATTCAGCCTGAAATCTACAGGTGTGACAAAGTCAGTAAAGGAGTCAACTTCTTATGGTCAGGATCAAGCAGTAAAAGCCAGTCATAATGAAGAAGATATTTTTATTTAATGTTTTTTATCCAACATTAAGGGGCAACATCAGGAGTAATGCAGATCCCCACAACTGGAAGAATTATTGAGGGGAGGGTCTCATATATTCCTGAATATAGCAAGAGACACATCAGCATTACAAGTGAGGCTATATGAATGACTGAGTTGCACCAGGATAATAAAGCAGAATCAATAGATGAATCAGTCAATTTGTTATGGATAATGTCATGGGATAAGGCACTAAGGGAGAGGGAGAGGGAAAAGATAGTGGACATTTCAGTGAATTGTAGTAGCGGGCATAAGGTATTTAATCACTTCTTTTACAAAAGGGCTTTTCATTTGTACCTAGCTGGATAGCTAACCCGGTGAACATACTGAATGATTTCAGATTGTTTGTTAGGAAATTGAATCTTTCAAATTGCTTGAATCTGAATATTAACTTTCTTTACAAGGATATGAAACACAGTTTTGCCAGTTCAGTCACATAGTATTCTCATAATTCCAGAAATTAATTATAGTTAAAGCAGAAGGCAACATAGTCTGAGCTAGTCAGAAGTACAAGCTAGTGCTGACCTGCTGTTATACGGCAAAAAAGCATCATATTGACAAGATAGTATGCTCAGATACTATACCACGACTCCCAGATAATGCTTATATATTCTGGCAGCAACAAGTTTAGACAAAGTAAGCCACCTGTAGACTATATTTATAGTGGCAATTTAAATGAGCTAAGTGTATGTCAGTAAGGCTTAGTCATACCTCTGTTGAGGGTTACCTCAACTGAGGTTTTCCTACATGTATACAGCATTAAATTTCATGTTATTAGTACAAAGTCTTCATATTACTAAATGGGGTAGTATTCTCACTAGATCTTTGCTTATTTTTACTAATATTGTATGCCTTCTGCTTGGTCATGTGCCTCTGTTTTCATTTCCCTTCTTTCAGTATGGATTTCCAAGGAATATATAGGTAATAGTGTAAAGAAAAAAAATGTTTGCAGGGTATTTTCATTTCAGGAGAAGGAGCAGTGAATGTTGCTTCTGTTTTCTTTGCATACGTGAGTCAAAGAGTATGAAAAGCTTCAGTGCACAGAAGTGAAAAGGTTTCCTCCAGACTGCCAGGGGTCATGTTTTATTAAGTCCTGCCAGGAATAAATAGCTAGTCTCCAGTGCATAAGGATAATGAGGCAGAAAGATACAGAACATCAATGGGTACAACCAAGGTGTGGTGCTATATAACGGGTTACCATAGAAAGTGGAATGCTAAGCACTATAATTCACTGCTGCAAATCATGTGTACTACTGTGGCTGTCTGACTTTAGAACATTTTGCATTACAGGTGTGAAACGTTTTTAAACCATACCATACATCTGAACTCTGCTTGATTTTGAAGAATATCCCGGCAAGATGTTGTCTCTTATTTTGGTCGGTTTCTCATACAATTTGTGATTTTTTTCTCTAGTAATGGCAAATCATCATCAAATGTCACTGACTGCCCTATGTCTCTAGTTTTTATTTTGTGTTATATCTGTCTGTCTCTTGTAAAATTTGTAATTTGCTGACAAATTGAGGATTGCATTGCAATCACTGCATCACAGGCATATAAGTTTCAGACTTTGCACTCTTCAGAAAACATATGCTAATACAAAACATGATCTTCTACCACTTTTTAAGTATACAAGTAGAACAATATATTTAGGAAATATCCCTGATTTTGTCCTTTGTCTCCCACCCCCTTAATTTTTGGCTTTATCTTTCAGTATTGCTTAGGTGAGAGTTTGAGATGGAAGTTATGTTGTGGAGTTTGCAGATGGGGGGAGTCAAGTAAAGGAATACTGGTATAGCTGAGGCCCTGGTCCATTACCTTGACTAGGGCCCCATTTGACCATGATCCAGTTGTGCCGCCTAGTAGTTTTCTCCTACTTTGTGTTGCTTGCATGTCTTTGGAATGGCTGCTGACACCATGCATGTTACTTATGATCCTACTAAGAGCTATAGCAAGAGAATTTGGCACCCTCAATAGTGTACCCCTTTGGTGCTTCCCCGAACTTAAATTTAAAAAAGTTTGACAATTTAAAAGATGTCAGTAAGGGATCCTGATCAGGATTACTTATTAAACAACTTGTAAATGGCCTCACTGACAAACTACTAATAGTTTAATGGACATTATTTAAAACAAAAGCAGCAGTTTGATAGTCAGACCATATAAAAGCTGTTTAAAATTGTGACCTGTCACAATACCTTACTGACAGATTGTAAGCTGTTTTTTGGTGCCTCTACAAGTTGTTGCCTGGAGGCAGTTGCCCCATTAACCCTTCCTGTCCTAAATCACTGGTAATTTGTAACCTCAGTCCTTCCTAGTGGTCAGAAATTGTTCCTGATATATATATATATATATATATATATATATATATATATATATATATATATATATATATATATATATATAGACATATGGGTCCATTATGTAATCTTGAAATACTGAAATCCCGAATTTCAGGATTTTGAAAATACATAGCCGAAACCGGCAAAAGCGCAAAATTCAAAATCCCGAAGCACGGAAATGTTGAATTTCCATTTCCACTGGTGCGGTGTGTGGATGGATGGGTAGAAGTTTAGGTAAGTATGTATGTGTAAGTGTGTTGGTCAGGGGCTTTAGTGTGTGTAAGTGTGTGTCATGTCTGTGATGTGTGTGAGGGACTGTAAAATGTGTGGGTGTGAGTTTCATTTGTGTGTCTGTTTGTATGATCTAGGAGTTAGAATATATAAGTAGGGGGTGTGGAGGGCGCAGCCCTCCACATAGGGGGTGTAGGGGCGCCCCCCTGCTTATCTGTAGTTTAGAATAATTTATTTGATTGTGGGGGGGGGTTGTGTGTATGTTTATGTGTGTGGTGTATGTGTAGCGTAACTTCGGGATTTTGAATTTCGCGGTTATGCAGTTTTGGCAATGTGTGTTGTGTTTAGGTTTTCGGCTATGTAATTTCGAAGTACTAAAATTCAAGATTTCAGTATTTCGAGATTACATAGTGGACTCATATACATATATATATATATATATATATATATATATATATATATATATATATATATATAGATATACATAGATATATATAGATATATATAGATATATATATAGTTAGATATAGATATATTAAACTTCTTTGAAACTGTTTAGTATTGTGGGCTTGATTCTGAATCTAGGAGCTCCACAATACATGTAATTATGCAGTCAGTACTCCAAAGACTCACTTTGACCATGTTTTAAAGATCAACTTCTTCAATATTGAGTGGACTCATCCTTGATGTATCCATTTGTTCTTTCGCTTGATGAAGCAGTGCACCATCTCTAAGTAACAAAAGGAGCTAACAGTGAGCTAACACTCTTTTCCCCTTTAAATAATTCTGATCAGCTTATCCCTTAAGTGACAGATCTGTATATGTAAAAGTTGTGGATCCATGCTCTGTAACCTCCTCACTCTTGTTAACATGCCCCACCACCTTTGCATTCGGTCTTCTGACTTACACCTGCCTTCTACATACACTTATGCATGGTCTGTGAGTGACACAACCATCTAGGAAATATATGCAATAATGGCGACTGTACTTCATCTGTCAAGTGATAGCCAACCATAGTAATGAACACTAAGATGTCAGTAAGATTTCAGAAGACTCAGTGGGTCAGGCAGTACTTAACTGATGGCTACCATCTGACTAGAAGTTGGTAGCACTTGGTGGACATTGGTGCACTTGTAATTGGAGGTCTGGGTTCCTCTAAAATAACATGATATCCAAGAACAACATCTTCCCTCCTTCACCCTTGTTCTCCCCATGAGTTACCCAATGTCTCACCTGCTTACATCCAATTGACTCATTTGTAACTCCTAATGGAGGGTGAGATTCACATATCTCTAGTCTGGGAAAGAGCCCTATGATTCATTCATTCCCTGACTGGACAGTCTTATCAGCCCATGTGTTCACTTCTTGGAGGTCAAGGAATGACAGAAGAGAGTGGACCAGTCTCGCCAATCCTGCTTGCTTCCATGGTACCTTGCAGGCTTTGCATAATGCTGCCGCTCGGGCAACACGTTTAATTTAACAAGCAACATATCACTTTGGAGTATGGACTTGATAGACTCTGTCTGCGTGCAGTTAACTACTCTCTGGTAGTTGGTGTCAATGCAGCAAACTGAACCATTTTCTGTCCCCCAGGATGGGAGATAAGTGTCGGTCCTTCACTATTATCCTCCCCCTCCATGCTGCTTATTGATTGGGATTATATTGGTCATATTCGGGACTTTATCCAGCTACATCAAGAGTGCAGGTCAATATGCCCAAGAACAACTTCTTGTTCAAAGCTGCCAATTGCACTGGTGCAGTGTACCTTTACAGGTGCATTTCAGGAGGAAGATTTTGCTGGGTGTCTATTGTATTTTGAGCAAAGCATAAGTAGCAATCCTTGTAAATGTTGCTGTTGGCTTAGGTAAACCTATGCCTACCTCTCCTCTTTATTTTACCTCATCATCCATTATTTAAGAGATTTGCCTTCGGAAAACAAATCTTGTTGCTACCATTGGCTTAATATCTTTTTCCTTATAAAGTTATGAAATGCAGAACATTAAATAAATTCCAGTCATTTGTATAATAGGCTAAAGTTACATTTAATTATTAAAAATATTGCAACCGAGCACTAACTTTCCAGGATTACATTCATTTTATTATATTTTATTATAATGAGGAAAACTTGCAAAAGTATAATGCATGCCCTTCCATATGATGTGGAAAACAACTAAAGTTTAATGTACTTCTTTCATGTCACCCCCCCCCCCCGAAAAAATAAAATAAAGTAAAATAAAACAGCTTTAGGCTACAACATCTTTGTGAAATCCCTGAAAAATATGCACTATGCCTAATAAAAAGGAAAGGAAGAAAGATGAAAATCTTACTACTCACCAAAACTTAATTAATTAATTAGATAAATAATAAACATAAACTTATTCTCTGGACTCTTCCAAAGCACAGCTGCAACCATGAAAGTGGTCAAATGAATACTTGTGAGATACAGTAGTTGTAAACTTATGTACCTGTGCTTTCTGACCATGATTAAAATAACTGTAGTTCGTTTGAGTAGGATAATTAAGTCTTTGACCACGATTTCATACCTGATGTAGAATAAGATACCCAAAGACTATGACTGATTAAAGAATTTGTTGTGTAGAATAAAATATCTCAATTGTCTGACCCTGATTGCAGTAAATGGAGTGATGGGAATATTTAGAAGAGCTGTAGTAGACACTATCAAGAAAATCTGGCTATCACTGGAGAAACCAGAGTTCAGAGCACACAAAAAGAGAACACATGATTTTGCTAGATATTTTGATTAGTAAAGCTGTTTAAGAGACAGCAGTCATGCTTTTTCTTTTCTACAGTCTACCAAAGGCAGGCTGAAGATAATGGCATCATACCATGTTATATAGGAGATTAGTCAATGGTGTGTACACCATGTGGTTTTATGGGAAAATGATGGAGGGATTTTGTATCATACTGTTGTACAGGAAAAAAATGGTGAGAGTGTGCACCATGCTGTTAAATGGGGAGCCAATGGAGGGAGTATATACCATAATGTTGTACAGCAGACTAGTGAATTGTGTGTGCACCATGCTGTTTTAAGGGGGACTAGTGGTGGGAGTGTGTACCATACTATTGCATGGGAAACTAGTGAAAGGTGTGTACATCATGCTTTTTTAAGGTGGACTAGTGGAGGGAGTGTGTACCATCCCATTATATATGAGACCAGTGAAGGCTGTGTGCACAAGGCTGTTACATGGAGGGCTAATTTAGGGAGTACTGTTGTATAGAAGACTAGTGAAGGATATGTACAGCATGCTGTTTTATGGGGGCTAATGAAAGGAATATTCACCTTGCTGTCTTATAGGGGACTAGAGAATGATGTTTAATGGGACACTAATGAAGTGAGTGTGCATCATACTGTTATGTAGAAGACTAGTGAAAGATGAGTGCACCATGTTGTTTTAAGGGCAGAGCTACTGGAGGGAGTGTGAACCAAACTGTTGTATAGGAGACTAGTGAAAGATGTATGCACCATGCTGCTTTATGGGGGAATGATGGAGAGAGTGTGTACTGTATTGTTGTACTAGAGAATAGTGAATGGTATGTACACCATGCTGCTTTAAGGGGGACTAGTGAAGGGAGTCTGTACCATACTTTTGTATAGAAGACTAGTGAAGGGTGCGGAATCCATGCTGTTTCATGGGCACTAATGGAGGGAGTCTGTGTTATACTGTTTTATGGGAGACAAGAGTAGGATGTGCACCATGCTGTTTTAAAGGAGACTAGTGGAGGGAGTGTGTATCATCCTGTTATATAGGAGACTAGTGAAGGGTGTGTGCACAAGGCTGTTATATGGGGGACAAGTGGAGGGAGTGTGCACCATACTGTTGTATAGAAGATGAGTGAAAGGTTTGCAGCATGCAGTTTTGTGGGGGACTAATGGAGGGAATATGAACCATACTGTCTTATAGAGAACTAAGGCATGGTGTGCACACCATGCTGTTTAATGGGAGACTAACAGAGTGAGTGTGCATCATACTGTTATGTAGGAGACCAATGAAGAGTGTGTACACCATGTTTTTTTAAGGGGGGATTATTGGTGGGATTGTATATCATATTGTTTTTTAGGAGACTAGTGAAAGGTGTGTGCACCATGATATTTTTATAGGGGAGTAGCAGAGGAATTTGTATTACACCGCTGTGTAGGAAACAAGTTATGGATATGTGCACCATGCTGTTTTAAGGGAGACTATTTGGGGGAATTTGTACCATGCTGCTGTATAGGAGACTAGTGAAAGTTGTGTGTGCCATGCTGCTTTATGTGGGAATTATACAGGGAATGTGCACCATCCTGCTATACAGGAGACTAGTGAATAGTGTGTGAACCATTCTGTTTTAAGGGGAACTAGTGAATGGAATGTGCACCATACTGATGTATAGGAGACTAGTGAAAGGTGAGTGCACAAGGCTGTTTTATGGGGACTAATGGAGGAGATTTTATCATATTGTTTTATAGAAGACTAGTGAAGGGTGTGTGCAACATGCTGTTTTATAAGGGACTAATGGTGGGAGTGTACATCACCGTTGTACATGATGCTACTGAAGGATGTGTGCAAAATGCTTTTTTATGGAGGTCTAATGAAGGGAATATGTACCATACAGTCTTTTAGGGGACTAATGAATGGTTTGTGCACCATGCTGTTTTATGGGACCACAGTGGAGGGAGTGTGTATCATACTGTTGTGTAGGGGAATAGTGAAGGGTGTGTGCACCATACTGTTGTAAGTGGGGGCTATTGGAGGGAGTATTACCATTCTGTTATGTATGAAACTAGTGAATTGTGTGTGCACTATTCTCTTTTATGAGGGACCAGTGGAAGGAGTGTGTGCCATGCTATTGTATCAAAGATTAGTGAAGGGTGTGTGCACCATGTTGGTTTAAGGGGGACTAATGGATGGAATATGTACCATACTGTCTTATAGGAGACTAGTGAATGGTGTGTGCACCCTGCTGTTTCATAGGAGAATAATTAAGTAAGTGTGCATCATACTGTTATGGAGGAGAATAGCAAAGTGTGTGTGCACCCTGTTGTTGTAAGTTTGGGCTGTCTGAGTATGTACTATGCTGTTGACTAGGAGACTAATGAATTGTGTGTGCATCATGCTGTTTTATGGGAAACTAGTGGAGGGACTGTGTACCATACTGTTGTACAGGAGACTATTGAAGGGTGTGTGCACCATACTATTTTAAGGGTAACTATTGGTGGAAGTGTGAACTATACTTTTGTACAGGACCCAGTGAAAGAAGTGTGAACCATGTTGTTTTAATGTGAGACTGTTGGGGGGGATTTGTTTCATGCTGTTTTATAGAGGGCTAGAGAATGGTGTCCGTACCATGTTGTATTAAGGGAGACTACTAAAAGGAGTGTGTACCATGCTGCTGTTTAGGGGACTAGTGAAAAATGTGTGCAGCATGTTATTTTTTGGGGGACTAATGGAGCGAGTTTGTACTATAATGTCTTATAGGGGACTAGTGAATGGTGTTTGCACCATGCTGTTCTATGGGAGACTAATGGAGGGGGTTTGTACTATACTGTCTTATAGGGGACTATTGAATGGTGTTTTCACCATGCTGTTTTATGGGAGATTAAGGGAGTGAGTGTACATCACACTGTTATATAGGAGGTTAATGAAGGGTTTGTTAGCCATGTTGTTTTAAGGGGGAGTACTGGAGGAAGTGGGTACCATACTGTTGTATAAAAGACTAGTGAATGGTGACAGCACCATGCTGTTTCAAGATAGACCAGTGGAGAGACTGTGTACCATACTGATGTATAGGAGAATAGTAAAGGGTGTGTGCACAAGGCTGTTTTATGGGGATTAATGGAGAGAGTTTGTACCATGCTGTTGTATAGAAGACTAGTGAAGGGTATGTGCAACATGCTAGTGAATGGTGTGTGCACCATGCTGATTTATGGAAGTAATGGAAGGAGTTTGTACCATACTCTTGTACAGGAGACTAATGAAGATTGCATGCACCATTCTGTTTTAAGGGGACTAGTGGAGGAAGTGTGTACCATCCTATTGTATAGAAGACTAGTGATGGGTGTGTGCAACATGCTGTTTTATGAGGGACTGATGGAGGGACTATGCAACATACTGTCTTATAGGGCACCATGCTATTTTATGGGAGAATAATGGAGTTAGTTTACATCATACTGTTATGCAGGAGACTAGTGAAGGGTGTGTGTACTATGTTATTGTAAGTGGGAGCTATTTGATGGAGTATGTACCATACTGTTGTGTAGGAGACCAGTGAATTTTGTGTGCACCATGTTGATTTTTGGGGTACTATTGGGAGGTAGTGTGTACCATAGTGCTGTACAGGAGACTAGTGAGGAGTATGTACACAATGCTGTTTTAAGGGGGACTAATGGAGGGTGTGTGGACCATGCTTTTGTACTGAAGACTAATGAAAGGCATGTGCATCATATTATTTTAAGGGGGACTGTTAGAGTGAGTGTGTACCATACTGCTGTTTAGGGGGCTAGTGAAATATGTGTGCAGTATATTATTTTATGGGGAAGTATCAGAGGGAGTGTGTACCATATTGTCTTATAGAGGACTACTGAATGGTGTTTGCATCATACTGTTTTATTGTAGACTAATGGAGTGAGCGTGCATCATAAGGTTATATTGGGGAACTTTTGGAAGGAGTGTGTACCATGCACTTGTATAGGAGACTACTGAAAGTTGTGTGCACCATGTGGTTTTATTTGGTAAATAATGGTGGGAGTTTGGACCATACCGTTATATAGAAGAGTAGTGAAAGTTGTGTGCACCATGCTGTTTCACCGGGACTAATGGAGGGAGTCTGTACCAGGGTGTGTGCACATGGCTGTTATATGGAGGACTAATGGAGGGAATTGCACCATATTGTTGTACAGAAGACTAGTGAAGGGTGTGTGCAACATGCTGTTTTATGGGGGAGTAATAGAGGGAATTTGTACCATACTGTCTTATAGTGGACTAGTGAATGGAGTGTGCACCATGATGCTTTATGGGAGACTAATGGAATGAGTGTGCATCATACTGTTATGTGAAAGTATGTGTGCACCATATAGTTTTATGTGAGGTCTACCTGAGGGAATATGTATCATACTGTTGTATAGGGGACTAGTGAATAGTGCATGCACCACACTGTTTTAAGGGGGACTACTGTAGGGAGCTTGTACCATACTACTGTACAGGAGACTAGTGAAGGGTGTGTGAGCCATGCTGTTTTAAAGGGGACTTTTGAAAGGAGTGTGTACCATACTATTGTATAGGAAACTTGTGAATGGTGTGAGCACTGTTAAGTTTTAAGGGGGGAGTATTGGAGGGAGTGTGTACTATACTGTTGTATAGGAGCCTAGTGAAAGGCTGTTTTATAGGAGACTACTGGAGTGGCTGTACATCATACTTTGATGTAGGAGGCTAGTGAAGAGTGTGTACTCCATGTTGTTTTAAGGGAGGACTATTGGAGGCAGTGTGTACCAAAGTGTTGTAGAGAAGATGAGTTAAAGGTGTGTGTGCTCCATGCTGTTTTAAGGGAGGACTATTGGAGGCAGTGGGTACCAAAGTATTGTATAGAAGATGAGTTAAAGGTGTGTGCTCCATGCTGTTTATGGGGGAATAATGGAGGAATTTGTATCATGCTGTTGTATAGGAGATTAGTAAATGGTAAGTGCATCATGTGGTTTTCAGGAGTACTAGTGGAGAAAGTGTGTACCATACCATTATATAAGAGACTAGAGAAGGGTGTGTGGATAAGGCTGTTATATGGGGGACTAATGGAGTGAGTGTGTACCATAGTGTTGTACAGAAGATTAGTAAAGGGTCTGTGCACCATGTTGTTCTGGGGAGCTACTGGAGGGAGTGTGTGCCAAACTTTTGTATAGGAGACTAGTGAAAGGTGTTGTTGATTTATGGAGGACGAGTGGAAAGAATATGCACCATACCATCTTACACAGGAATAGTGTGTATTGTGTGTGCACCACACTATTTTATGAGAGAAAAATGGAGTGATTGTGCATCATAGTGTTATGTAGGAGACTAGTAAAGGGTATGTGCATCATGTTGTTTTAAGTGGGAGCTCTTGAAGGGGGTATGCACTATAGTGTTGTGCAGGAGATTAGTGAATTGTGTGCACACCATGCTGTTTTGAGGGGACTAGCGGAGGGACTGTGTACCATACTGTTGTACAGGAGATTAGTGAAGGCTGTCTACACCATGCTGTTTTATGGGGGACTAATGGGGGCAGGGTATACCATACATTGTACAGGTGATTAGTGAAAGGGTTTGCACCATGTTGTTTTAATGAGGGGCTATTCGGGGAAATTTGTACCATACTGTTGTATAGGGGACTAGAGAATGGTGTGTCCCCCATGTTGCTTTAATGGGGACTATTGGAAGGAGTGTGTACCATACTGTTGTTTTGTGTGCTAATGCAATATGTGTGCCAGATGTTGTTTTGTGGGGGACTATTGAAAGGAGTGTGTACCCTACTGTCTTATAGGAGACTGGTGAATGGTGTTTGCACCATGCTGTTTTATTGGCAAACTAATGGAGTGAGCATGCATAATACTGTTATAGACAATACTAAGGAAGGGTCTTTCAGCGCTACACAAGCCGCACACCTACCTATGGCTTGAAATACATAACTGTAAACCAGTAGTTAAATGTAATGTACAGAGTGACCAAGGCGCTCATCTTCTTTCTAAAACACCATCACTGGAAGTCCACTGCACACAACTTGAAACTTTTTACAAGCTTTCTTTTTAACTCCCCTAACTACTGTCTTGCAAAGCAGAATAAACAGATAAACAAGAATACACACCACATGTTGAAAAGAATTATGAAAAATATAGCAGTTCAGTACCTACTGGCAACATAATATGACATTTTCACAAACAGTACCCATTTTTTATTTTTATTTTTTTAATAAGAAGGATCTCATATTAGATATGGAAGCACTACATGATCCAACTTTCATTGACTTACTGGCTATTTTGGGCAGTGTTTAAATTGCATACACACATGCTGGCGCGCACACACACACACACACACACACACACACACACACACACACACACACACACACACACACACACACACACACACACACATACACAAATATTTACAACCTATCACCTAGCATTTTAACAGGGCTGTGTGAACTTTTTATATCCACTGTAGGCTCTGAAGTGTAAACCCACAGAAGACTCACGTATGCTCAAAAAGCCATGAACACAAGAAGAAACATAACCGATTATACTGTATGAACTAATTCTTGCTTATTCATAGTTACAGAGAATTTTATGTTATGTGGTCTGCATTCCTTGTAAAAGAGAGTCTGAATAAATACCTCATGGAGGCTGGAGCACATTCACAATCTCAGTATGGATTACGGAACAGTTATGGAGTATTCTGAAAAATATATTCATGTTATACACACACACACACACACACACACACACACACACACACACACACACACACACACACACACACACACACACACACACACACACACACACACACACACACACACACACACACACACACACACACACACACACACACACACACACACACACACACACACACATTCATGTATTTGCACAATAACCATAACAAGGCAGGATAGACATTCCATAATAATAATAATTACCTGTAGTTAAACCTACCTAAGACAAAGTAAGGAACTCATAAGGCAGATACGGTTACCCGGAGATCTCAAAAACATCCTAGTCCTTGACAAATCTGAATGGTGCAAAACAGGCACATATGTTTATGGATTTTGCAAACAGATTTTGACAGTGTTATGATTGCCTGGGGTCAATTTTACAGACATCGCAACTAGATAAAAGAGATTAATGGTAATAATTATATGGTTATTTGTACTGCTGGAGTGAAAAAATCTGAGGATGTCCTCTGTTTTGATGTGATGTAGAAGGGATTACTGAGCACCATAGCATCCATCGGAAATATCATACCTGTTTAGCATATCCTACCATCACTCATCATATGTGCATATCAAGACAAAATTCTGGCATTCTGTCAGTGGCTAAAGGTACATTATTGTAGATAATCGAGTCAACACCTGTCAACCTGGAGTGAGATATGCAGCCAATCAGCACCTGATTGGCTTACATCTCTTTAGGAACTACAGGCACTGCAATTTTATGTCACCATAGTGCTTTTTGATATATTGCTTCAAATAAAAAAATGAAAATGTAGAAGGGAAAGAAATGAGAGTAAAGGAGAAGGTGGCATTGTTAAATTATACAAGTCTCACTGACAGGATGACTTATTTAAAATTATATCTCTACTTGGAGGATGCTGCTAGCAATTTAAATTCTATAGTACATCTCCTTTTATTGTTGCAGACCTGATGGAATAGGTATGTGGTGCTTCCTCAATATTTGCAAAACAATGTATAAAAACAGAAGCCAGAAAAGCAACCTCACAAAATAATGAATATCACTGCTGTTACCGGTTATAGGAACATACTGCACAATATCCATTTCAGAGCATTAGGAGCTCTTGACTGACATCAGGGTATAACAGTGAATGATAATCCTCACCTTATGTGGGATTTCAATGACCCAACCATTATCTATTATCCATTTTATATATATATATATATATATATATATACATATATATATATATATATATATATATATATACACACACACACACACACACACACACACACACACACACACACACACACACACAGACACATATACACACATAAATACATGCATACAAAAACAGAGAGGGAGATAAGTAAATTTACACAGATTTTAATGGAGTATTTTAATCATACCACTTTGAAGCAAATACTATGAAAGCAACATAGGGTTGGCAATATTTTAGATATAATATTGACAGCACCCCCACCCCCTCATGGTCATATACCCTGTACTTAACCTAATTAATTAATTCATGATAACACAGGCTTCAACTTCAGAATAATATCACACTCAGTCCTTCCTTCCTACAGTATACAAATGTAAACCATAATACAATGAATGATATATGTATGGAAACAAATAATGATACTGTTCATTGTACCAAAAAGGTTAGTTCAGGAAGCTAGAAATGGTTTTCTATACTATCCTATTTGTAAAAACAAATATTGATTAAATGAACTACAGAAGCTACATATTTATTTTATGAAATCTTCATGATCATACCTCTCAACCTCTTAGAGGAAGAAATCTGGACAAAGCCATAAATAAGTCAGACAACGGTCCATAAACAGGGACAATATTAAATATTGCTGTTACAAACTTAAAAAGTTGACATAATAACAGGTTTTGCCTGAGCATGAATTTTCTGAAGAGTATGAAGTCTGAAACTCAAATGTCTGTCATTATTTTCTAACTTTAATCTTTAATGTTTTGCCACAATTTTTCCAGAAAACCACAATTTTATGAAAAAAATGTACCAAAAATATGAAGCAAAAATCTGGACATTCTGCGAAAATCTGCACAGTTGAGAAGTATGATAGTGGTGCATGATAACACAGGCTTCAACTTCAGAATAATATCACACTCAGTCCTTCCTTCCTACAGTATGTGGTGCAGTGGTTAGCGTTGTCACCTCACAGCAAGAGGTTCTCCGGTTCGATGCTGGGGTGCCTTCTGTGTGGAGTTTGCATGTTCTCCCTGTGTTCGCGTGGGTTTCCTCCGGGTACACTGGTTTCCTCCCACATTCCAAAGACATGCATCTGGAGCATTTCTCCCCGGGCCTCCACTGAAAACAGGCTCTGTGGAACCTAGTCGGACTTTCCCGGTCAACAAATGATAAATAAAAAAAAAAAAAAATGATAGAGTCAAATGTGCTTGATCTCAAAGGGTGAAAACAATAAAGAGAGATTCTTTAATTGAAAGGCAAAAATTGTGAATGTAATATATTTTAATAATAAATAGTGAAATTATCCCAGAGACACAGGAGACAGTAAATGTGATAGTAGAAAATTTGTTGCAGACTTCACAGTAGGCAAATATCTACATCTGAGCACTTTATACAAAATGGGAAATATATCTTACCTAACTATAGAAGTGAAAACTACCGACACAAATAAAATTAAAAACTCAACTTCCATGAGACCAGATGGCATACCTGTTTTCCTTACAGAATGAGTGAAAACCTTACTAAACCCTTATCAGTTGTGTTTATTAAAAGGTTACTATGTGGAGTATTTATGGTGACAGTCTGTGTTGGTACCAGTTCGGAAAGGGAAGGGGGGTCACAACAAGCCCAAGCAGTTTTAGAACCATCAGCTTAATAAGTTCATCATCATCACCATCATCATCATCATCATCAACAGCCCCTTTTCCCCATTTTTCAAAAAGGAGTCAGGGTGTTGATTCAACTATTGCCACATCTGTCTATTCACTGCCACTTCCCTACCTTCTTTGACCATCATGCCTGAGTGTTGCAGGTCTTTTCTCTGGCAGTCCATCCATCTCATGGCTGAATATCCTTGTTTCGTTGTACTTTCTTCACATCTTTTCTAAATCTTTTTCACCAGGCTTAAAATCTAGTCTATGCAAATTTATGGAATGAGACACAATGAAACAAATGCAGAAATGGTATATTGGATACAGAACATATATATTTGTCAGGACAAATATTGCCTGTTGAATCTCATGACATTCTTTGATGACATATAAAGCTATGTCAAACCCAGAGCTGTTGGACATGCTGCACCTAAAGAAATCCCAATCCCTCCGAGCTACACGCTCTAGGGACCTAAACCTTATCACCACAATAAACAGGACATGCAAGGATAGATTCCTGTCCCAGAGACTTCCCATACTGTGGAACAGGCTACCCATCTATGTCAAGCAAAGTTCTTTATTAGCACTCTTCAAGAAAAATCTTGATGAGTGGATGGGAAATAGGAAATACACCCTGGGGATCACTTCTGTGTCTCTGCTTGACAGTGGCACAGGAAAATAACTTTCTTGGGTGGCGTACGCCAGGGAACCTTGTTGGCTAGGCTTACATAGGCCCTTTGGCCGATAGCCTAGTACCTACCTATGAACCTATGAACCTATGAGGTTACATGAGTACTTGATAAGGGAATGAATGCAGGATGCTTATTTTGAACTTACTAAGGCATTCCTCATTATTCAATTCTAATGATTAAAATAAATTTCAATCTATATGTAGTTTATTGACTAAAATAAAAATATGCAACACCTTTTGAGTTAAGGGTTAGCTGCTTACACCAATGGGGTTATTACTGCTATCTCAGAGAGCTCTGTATTGAAGCAAATCCTTTTTGGAACATCTGTTCACATTTAAAAGTAAAAATGGGTTCTTGATAACCAGATATACTCATGATTACACATTGGATACAAGGTTACTTCAGTAGAAAATACCAGACGTCTCCAAGATGGTCTACAAAAAATATGCAGCTGGTGCTGTATTACTGACACTTTCTTTAATGTCAGTAAAGGTAACTTCATAACAGTTGGCAAAAAAGGCATACATTATTATCACAAAGCAAGTAGTCAGATCACAAAAAGTAATGCTATCATTACGAATCTTGGGATAAACAGCAAATGCCAATTTACATTTTGACTAATAAGTAGCTAGAAAAATCAGAAAATATTCAGTAGCTCATCAGATACTAAAGAGCATGTATAGTTATTGCTCAAGATCATCGCTCCACCTTCCACCCTGTACCTTTGTTGAACACAACATGGTCATGGGTAACCTGCAAACAAAGCACATGAAACAAATTGATAAGGTATGGACATTCCGGGTCTATATTAGATCATCGAAACGGCAGAATTTTGAATGATCTAATATCGAACCCAATATCGCGAATGCTGAAAACAGTGAAGCTGCACAAAACCAAATTCTTTCCTAGGGAAAGAATTCAGTTGGCCGTTGTTGTGGCTTCGCTGTTTTCAGTGATGCGTTGGAAAGTTACAGGTTGGGTTAAGGTAAGTGTGTGATTATGCAGACGTTCGGGTTAGGGTGCTGGTTGGGTGAGTTAGGGTTAGGGCGTGGGTCAGGTAAGTGTGCGATTGTGACAGAATTTGGTGTTAGGGGCCGGTTAAGTGAGTTAGGGTTAGGGCGCGGTTGAGGTGAGTGTGCAATAGTGACAGACCTTAGGGTTAGGGTCTGGGTTAAGGTAACTGGATAGATAGTAGTGTATGTGCAGTGTAGTGTAGGGTTAGATGTAACTTTTAAATGTATGTGTGTGGATTGCTGCTTTTTAGTGTGCTTGTGGTGTGTGTGTGTTTCTCGGAACAGCAATTTTTTTTCTCTGGGAAAAAATTTGCTGTTTTGAGGTTTCGATATTGTTAGGGTTCGGGTTTTGCAGTTTGACATTACATCGTTTGATAATGAGCCGTTTCGATGATCTGACATAGACCCAACATTCCTTATAGGAACATCAATGTGAATTATTCAGAAGTGTTTCTGGAAGGGTGCCATACTTAGTATTATCCTTTGTGGTTCAGTACCAACCCAGTTTAGTCCACTCATCGAAGGCACATTCTTATTAATGATTTATACTGGTCAAGTGAACATGTTTATTGAGAATTCATGCAACTGTGTGAATGTGTGCATTTAAATGGAATCTGTCGTATATAGTAACTGTGTTCATTCATAGGAAATATTTTAGATTTGCATTTTGTGTGTCTGTCTGGTTTGGTAGTGTGACTGCAGTTGCGATTCTGGGAAAAACTGGAGGAATTTATTTGTGTACAGATTTGGTGTATGGTTTAAAGGGTCCTGATTGTGAGTTCTGAGTGCGTGCACGAGCGCGTGTCTGTGTGTGTGTGTGTGTGTGTGTGTGTGTGTGTGTGTGTGTGTGTGTGTGTGTGTGTGTGTGTGTGTGTGTGTGCATGTGTGTGAATGCCAGTAAGTGGTGCTTGACTAGTCTGCTCTTGAAATTTAAAACAAAACTTTTCAGGAATTGTAACAATATTCTCTTTTTTATTGATGATCTCTACCAATCTATAAGGCAATATCTGTTATAATTCCCTTCTGTTAGTTATTGCTGGAATGTGCCACTAGGGAAATTAATTAATATGAGATAATGAAATCTAATGCGAAAATCAATTTCAATAAAGAAAAATATGACAGTTATAATATGAAAACATTCTCAAGATCATGGAATAAGCTTTCACTTATTAATCAAACAAGTCAGTTACTTACTTTCTTCAAAAATAATCTAAATATATATGATTACAAATTATTTGTGCAAAGCAGATGTGTGTGATGATAGTGAGCTGTCAAAGCTACAGACTGAAAGAGCATTTGTACAAACTCAGACTTGGGAGAGTTCCTGTTGGTCGACAAAGGTAAGTGTTTGGGCAGGGAGTTTGTGTTTGATTGTGTGTGTGTTTTAGGGTTAAGGTAAGGTAACAGATGTAAGATGTATTTAGTGTTTGTGTATGTGTGAGTATTTTAAGGTTATAGTAAGGGTTAGGTAAAGGATAGATCATGTTAGGGTTAGGGGCAGGGTTAGAGTTAGCACATATCATTAATAATAATACATGCTAATCCTAACCCTGCCTCTAACCTAATGTGCAGCTTACCTTATAAAAATCCTCCTGTTAACACTATCACTATTCAAACAACTTTAAGTTAAATGCATGTTAGGCTTATGAGTAATAGATTGGATAAGGAAATGTGTTTCCTCTTTTGATGTACTGTGTGTTGTTCTGTTTTATTATTGCTATAATGAATAGTTGATGAGTTTTGGTTGATGTATTTTGTGTCGATCAAAACAAATTTGACCATTTATTATATAATTATATATATCTATATGGGGAATAAAAATATCCACATACGATTACAACAGTCAAGCTTCCTGAAGTCCAGCAGGTCATAAGCTTGACAAAAGAACAGATGAAGTTTCCTAAAAGACGACTTCAGAAAGACTTGACTGGTCTGCAGTCTATGGCTGTCATGAACCATATCAGGCCTTAGATTTGCTGATAAATATGCTGCTGCAGGTACAGGGCACACTATTCTCACCGACTATGAGAGGAACCAAAGGTGACAGATCTTCTAGGTGAAGTAAGGAATGTAAGCGTAAAATGATAACTAAACACCGGACTTGGATGTCCTGGAAGATGTCTGGTCTGCAAAACATACACATGTTATACCTGGAACTCTGTAGAATCTTTTACATCTTGGTTGGGTCTACTAAGAAATAACAAAACAGTTCTGCTTAGGCTGCAAAGTTCGCCGCTCTTTATTGAACTTAAATGTTAATCTGTATCCAACGTTTTTTGTTTAAAACAATGTTTAAACTTCTTCAGAAACTGGCAAATATCCATCTAATATTAACCTCTTACTTATATAGGAAGCAGTTAAAATTGCCCACCAAAATTCTTAAATTGAAACCACTACTTTAAAACTCCGCTTATGGATTCTATGTAAAACACTCTCAAAAGATATAATATTTGAATTGCTTTAAAATCCGAATAAAATCTATAATAAAATCTTTAGTATTTAAATTTTTGATATTTAATATTTACATTTCCCTAGATTTATTAAGTATTATTTAAACTTTATTTAACTTTTTGTCTTTTTAATATGTATATCAATATATTGTCCACAAATGCATTCAGAAACTTTCCTACATTTTTAATGTACATTTTTACTAGTTAATAAAAATGATAATAAAAAAATGATAATAAAAAAATTTTGTTGAAATATGGTAATCAAAAATTTATATTATGCAATGACTTGGAACCTGATCACTTATTTCTTAACTTTCAAAGTTCATTCATTACTAAAATTAGGCAGTTTTATGTATATATATGTGAACTCAAGTGTTCACTCATATAAAATGATGATTAAATATAAATCAATTTTAATTTAAATAGTTGTTTCCTGTGCGTGATTGTACATGAAACTAAACAGAACAGTTATATGGATATTTGCCACTTTCTGAAGAAGTTTAAACATTGTTTTAAATGAAAAATGTTGGATATAGATTAACATTTAAGTTCAGTAAAGAGCGGCGAGCTTTGCAGCCTAAGCGGAACTGTTTCGTTATTTTTTCATCGGTTTGGAGATTTTGTTGTCTACTAAGAAATAATTAGTCAACTTTCTGAAGCCTGTTTTTGATCAAGGTGTGTTCAGTGAATAAACATTTGATAGAGCTCGCTAGAGGCTTTTTTTCTGAGATGTTGTGACATCGGGTGTTATATAATAATTTGTGGTGGGTCCTTGGGGTCTGTATTGTGTGATGTGGAAGTCAGGCTTAGCTTGAGTCATTTGTGATCAGCTTTCTAATGTACAGTCACAAATATGTGATTAGTTTCTTTTTTATTGAAAGATCAAGAGCATGGTATCATGCAGAATTATTTTTTCTCTGTGACACAGTGACCTTCGAATTAATATCCTTAAGTAATAAGGAGTCTGCAGGATGGAGGGTGGGGGTGAAATTCCTTGTAAAACTGAAATTTTTTAACAGTGAAACAGTATGTTTCAATGATCACTGCTTTGTTGTCAGTTCATTAGTTAGTGACTACACTTCTGATTGTCAATGACTAATGTATTGAATATTAGCCATGGAACTGTTTGATTGATGTTTGTCAGAATACTACATAAGCAGCACAGACACTGCGGATGCATTAGCTTATTTAAAGCCATATAACTCATACACACCTCTACACTACATATGTTATGGGGTTTTTACATCAGATGAGATCAGTTCATATTTAATATACGTCTTAATACACGCAGATTTTTAGTCCTTAGAATCATATGCATCTGTCAAACTGTTTATATGTCAACTGGCTTCTTCAATTGTCTTCCCACCTGGAATGCTTGACTTGACTTTTTAATTTGTATATATGTTCTTCCTTTTGGGGCAGTTCTTGCTCCTTTATGACTTTACTTGAAGACGTGACTGGTGCAGCTTCAATACCAGCACAGTAAGCTCACTTTTTATTTTCCTGCAATGGTAACTGATTGTGCCATATTTGGCTACACCTCTTCCTTGAACATAAGTGTATTTGTATTAGTACTTCAGTCTGCTATTTTCTTCTGTAACATTTCTCATACTTTGCATTGATTTTCATGCAGTAGCAACGCAAGGGTCTGGTGAAGAGGGCATGTGCTCCAGGTGCATGGTGTTAGAGGGCGCAATCCTGAAGTGCTGTTCCTACTTTCTTCTTTCTGTACTGGCATTTCTGAATTCAGGTACAGAAAGCAACATGTGAACTTCTTTTTTTTTTTTTTTGCTCTTTGAATGAGCAGGGAGGGGGCATGTGCCTAGGAGGGAGCATGTGCTTCAGACTGCCATGAGCAGTCTATGAGAACTGCCCTTTTTTGTCTCTTCCAATAAAGATCTGGGGCAGGGAATTCGAGCAAGGGGGTGGGTCACTAGTTGAGGGACTGGCCCAGGGCACTGGTTGAGCCAGCTGTGCTTCTGCTTTCATACATCATTAATGCAGCTGAAGTAGTTAACTACAATGTTTTGCCCAAATCATTTCAGCTGATGAGACCAAGTCCCTGCAATGGAAGATTCCTGTATTCCAAAACTGTCACATGATAATCCTTACAGCTCTTAGTATTGCTCTTTGTCATGTGATTTTTGCATGCATCTTTCCCAAAGTGACCATTTTGGTACAGGACCTAAACTGGGACACCAAAGTTGCAACCTGCTTATAAAAATAAATAAATAAATAAAAGGACATCATCTTCATCCCTATAATCCTCTCCTTAGTCATGCATCTCAGCATTCTGCTGGATGCCAGGATTGGTACCAGCCCATTTGACAAGATTAGTCAAAAAAATTTAATAAACTCAAGTTTTAAAGAACAGTGAAACTGTGCAGTTGTGGTGATAAGACCGTTTTGACTTGCCTGAATGCTGTGCAGTCTCACAGGTACTTTATTTGTAATAGTGAGGGAGTTGAGATGCAGGACAGAGACCGTCCCCTCATGCAATATAAAATTTGACATTGTGTGCTGTTAGCCTTATTTTTCATCTCTACTATTTTCCCACTCATGGAACTACTGTTAATCCACATTCTGTTGATCTTTTATGCCTCTCTCACTACACAAAATGGTTATGCCTGAATATAAAATTTAGACATTTTCCCCTACATTCCCCCTAGGGGAACTTCTAATATATAAAATGCCTCCAAATTCAACACAAAGTGCACTGCCTTTGTGTTACTTAACTCACCCACCCACTCCAATGGAGCTTAGGAAGTTTGCACTGTAACTTCCAATGGGCAGAGCCTAAGCCTTTTGACAGAATCAAATCAAACAAATGTCCATATCTCTGGAACCATAGGGGCAAACTCTTCAGCACAAACTACTTTTATAGTGGCAGTATTCTTTAGGTTCTACGTCTTAAACCTGAAATTTATAAGTCACAATAAACATAGTAAATATTACATTTGTAATATTTTGTAAACAACTTACAATATCTCTGCAACCACTCAAGTTACACACATATTGTCAGCAGCATTTTATTAATCTAGCTGAGAGCTTTCAAATGAGGCTATGGAGTTCTGTCTGTGTTACTTGGTAGTTGAGATATTTAGAAAATGTGAAAATTATATCTCTATAAATTAATATCATAAAAACAACAGTTAATATATATTTACTTGCACTAGACAGAGGTCAAATATTAATGCAGTTGAGTTTGCCATTGTGTAAGCTTTAAGATGAAATATTTTAAAACCTTGTACATAGCATGGTTTTGGAATTATTAGTGTAAATATGAAAAAGCAATATTTGACATCTAGATGCATCAGTAAGAGTTAACTGCAGATGCACCTGAAGGCATCACTCAGATGTAATGAGTTAACTGAACTCAAGCATTCACATGCCTACCAATTTGGGAAACAGTGACACTTATTCCTCCAATCTTAAAATCAGTTAACAGACTGGACTTACCCAGAAATATCAATGATCAGTTCCAAATGTAAATGAAGTGAAACCACAGAAAATCACTCAGACATAGCTACAGAGTTCCCCCTCCATGGTTCTAACCACTGCCCTTGGCCTCTTATCAGCTCTTATCTGTCCTCTTAGTTTTCTAAGCACTTCAATCTGATTCCTACAGAGACTGTTCCCTCATGCTGCAAAACCTTCCACTAAGGCACTGTATCAAAAGCCTTAATGAAGTCTATACACACTGCATCCACTAGACATCCCAATTAGTTATATAACTGTGCCACTAGTTAGTAATACATAATGGTACTTTTTATTAAAATGAAATAAGTTTACATTTAATAACACTTTGTAAAAAAATCAACATGGGAAAGTGCTAGATAAAAAAAAGAAAACATTGTTATAAAGAATGCTACAGCTATACTACAACAGATCTCCATTGTTAACACATCTCAAAAGATCAACATAGCAAGACAAATGTTCTGCACATACATTTGAAAATCTCTCAGTTACTACCTCTTTATCTAACATGTCAGCTTTTCAAATACAAATACAAACCTTATCCAATCGAGGCATATAACTTCACAGCCGTGGACATTTCCAAATGTTAAGGTGACAGCTAAGCTTCTTATACATTGAAAATCCCCACTTTGCAGATCCTGGAAGAGACCAATGACTAACCACTCTGCTACCACAATGGGCATGCACCAGAAGCTGAGCAGTCGCACGGGAAATGTACTTGCTGTGCTAAGGCAGTCACCATCTTTCCACAACTCCTGTTCCAATTTTTTTACACATAGGGTTGAGGTCTAAAGTGGGACATTTCTGCATCCCAAAGATAATGTTTGGGATTCTGGGACAGAGACTTCCAAACTGGGACTATCCTGGAAAAACTGGGACCATTGGTCACCTTGATCTTTCCAGTTCACATATAATGTAGATAGCAATTTATATGTCAGAAATCCTACTCTTCTGGATTGCTGATTTTCATATTGTAGGCCATTGTCATGTGTGATTTGATATCCCCTGTTTCAAGAATATCAACCTTATTGCACTAATGCTATTGGCACTAGGTGTGCTGGCTAGTTTAAACTTGGAGTAATAATTCACTCAAGGCTCCTTTAACCTGAAATAAATCTGTGTCCCCACAGCTCCATGTATGAGCTGGTACAGAATATACTAGCATCTATTTCTTTGGATTATTTTTATGATACAAATTGAAGATGAGACACATCTGCACTAGTTGTTCTATCTAAAACAACATTCTTAGCTAGTACATTTTACCACTTGTTCTTTCTTTTCACTTTATTATTCAGACATGTTGTTCCTATCTGCTCAAGCATTTGTGTTCTCAACTGACAGGGAACTATTTTATATGCCAGCTTTGAATATTAAGACATGGCAATAACTTATTTCTTCCTTAAAACTGGTTGAACATGCCAGAAAATATGGTCCAGTGGTCACTCATGGTATCACCGTGGTGCCTCCCTTAGTGTCTGACACTTATCTCTTCTAACAGTTATTATAAACTGGGCCTATGTAATAAAGAAATATGTGACTGTATCCTTAAATCTTTATGACCCATTCATCCTGGTCCTAAACCAAGTTACATAAAGAAACCAGCCTTCCTTTGTGCAGGACTGCATTCCAGCAGTCAGAACAGATCATACTTTATAAACAAGGAGCCTGCCTTTCTCCTCAGTAAAAAAAAAGTATTTAGCTGGGCCTTAAAATTAAAGTCTAATTAATTATAATTAAAGCAATGAAATTAATTATTGTTTCCATGATTATCTGAGTCTTCATATGCATGTAAAAGTATTATGATACATAGCTGATATTCACAGCTTGGATTGTGTTTCTTTTCTTCCCATCAGAAAAGGATCTTTGTAATTTTACATGTAAAATTTTATAATAGCTACCTTTCTGGATCTTAAGAAGTTTGTGGATCACACCAGCAGTTAGTTCCATTTCATTGTGTTCACCTTAACAGAATTGTATGTATATCGTTTACTCATGTTTTTGAAATAGTTATTATTACAAAATTGAGTAAAGGGCAATATTTTACTAACATAAAAGTTTATGTTTGCATGTCACAGCAATCAAAATCAGTATATTAATTCTGTTTGAAGGGGGCTGGTTCCAGAATTATCCCTTTCTCAACTAAATCTTAAGACAGAGTGGGGTTAAAAGGGTGTCCTCTCTTGTAAACAGAATTAATGGAAATATGGTTTGCCATATTGATTGAGCATGTATGTCTTGAAGTGTAAGCATTTTTGATACTTACATATTATCGCAACCATATTTTCGCAGTTGCGAAGAGTGCATACCTGCAGACAGACTGCCTGAAACACTTCAGCCAGCTGATAATAGTCCTTACTAATGTTCAAAAAGTTTAAATGACTTTCTGAAATGGCAGACCTTACAAAATGACACGAAGTACCCACCCTGGTATCACCTGTTGGTGTCTTTATAGTAAGGGATATGTAATAGATGTTTTCTTCCGTTGTACAAGTCTGCATTGAGAATAAGGGATTTGCACTTCTTTTAGCATCCTGTCATGTTGTAATGTATGCAATTTCTGAAAGTAATGTAAACTTTTTGGCCCATTTCTAAGGATTATCATCAGCATTTGCAAGTGTTTCAGGCACTCATTTTCCTGCAGGAATGCGGTTTCCAGTTGTGAAAGTGAAACGACACTGCAGAGCGGGGACCGCCTATGACAACACTGGAAAAGTATTCCTCTGTTCAAGGAAAAGCATAGTAAGTGTTTGGAAAGTACAACACCAATTTTTGCCATAGTAAGTATCACAGAAAGGGTTACAAGGAGCTTCATTTTCCAGATCCTCTTTCCATCATGAAGGAGGATCACAGTTCCCCTGCTGTACTGGTCAGTTTAGTACAGCACATGGTTAGATGCTGTCATTCTTTGTAAAAACAAAAAAAAAAACACGATGTATGACAAATGGTGTCTCTCTCGCGCTCATTTGCAAAAGGGCCACTTTCCTTTCTTCTTCGTGGTCCACTTGCACAAGAAAACTGAAACAAAGGTAATTCAGAGTTTACACAGCCCGTTACACTTACACATACAGGCCTGTCTTATAAACATAATCCCCTGGATTCACTAATCCTCCGTGTAAGACTAAATAAGTCTTACACGGAAACTGCAGTTGAACGGTATGACATCAGCGTGCCATGCATATTCATGAGGGCACGCTGACTCATCCCCAAGTGTAACATGGACCATGCAGGAAGGCAGGGGGCGTGTCCGACTGACGAGTAGTGCAAAGGTCCACGCCCCTGCAAGACTCAGATTGGTGAAACGTCAGCACACATGAGTGAGTCCGCTCAAATGTCAACAAACCCAACACTACACATCCCCACATACTAAACCCCTTTCAAATTGTAAAATGTAAAATTTGTATTTTTTTTTATAATACCCGATATAGCTGCCCGTATTTGCACGTGTTTGCGTGAGTGTGCCCATTGCTTAGCCACAGTTAGCAATTTTGACATCGAAGAGCATATAAGAACTATTTATGCAAATTAAGCCAAATAGCAATAGCGTAGTGGTAGAGACTTCGCCCAAAAAGGAGGCAGTCACGGTTCGAGTCCCACCACACCCCTTTCTATATCATGTTTTAAAGTAGTATATGAAATAATTCCTGACATATATAAATAAAATTGTACTAAAATGCATTGAAATGGCCTATGCATCAGTGAACAAAAAGTATATTATTTACATATAAGAAGGATCCAGACATCTAATTGCTCGTAGCTAAGCAGCATTTTACCCAGTGCAATAAAGTTGCCCATATATAGGCAGCGCTTTACCAAGCGCAATATAGTTGCCCATAGCTAGGCAGCGCTTTACCAAGTGCAATATAGTTGCCCATAGCTAGGCAGCGCTTTACCAAGCGCAATGTAGTTGCCCATAGCTAAGCAGCGCTTTACCTAGTGCAATAGGTTTGCGTGGAGCTGCGCACCGCGCTAACCAGCACACCGCAGGGCAACGTGGATTAACATGGAGCAATGTGGAGCAAAGTCGGCTAAACACAGCCACATCCCCTAGCTTGTCTGGACAGTTGTAAAATAAAAATCAATGACAAGGTTCGAACCTAGGACACTATGCCCCATAGTCAAAGCACTGAACCAGTGAGCCATAACAGCTTTGAATAAATATGCACTGTTAACATACATATACTAATAAATGGAAGATTAACCATTGCTAAGCAGGTCTGCAGTCAGCCGAGAAATTTCAAAAATGGCCAATCACCAAAAAGTGTGGGAAATTCTGCATATTTAAGCTCCATAGGCGGGAATACTCACCATAACTGATTGTAGCTGCCATCTGTAGTCAGAATGTCTGGTGCTGGAGAGGGTATTCGCTTTAGAGCGCAACGCTGGGGCATTGAGGAGTCGAAATACATGGTTTGGCTCCTTGTCCACCGTCATGAGTCAAGACTCCTGCAGGGCCAGTTCCAAGGTATGGAGTACAAAGCAGAGGCTTGGAACCGGTTAGCTCATGATCTCACCAGTGCCACAGGCATCCCTCGGACTGGTGAGCAGGTTCGTCACCACCATGCAGACCTGAAGAGACAGAAGCAGGACCTACTGAACCAATGGATGCAGGAGGCCCATGACATGCTAGATGCCCCACCACTGAGTAGGTAGCCATGGAATGAAGTATGTTGGACATGCTAATTTAGTCTATATAATGGATAGGAATGTCTCAATATCCCTTCATTTACTCCACAGCTGCAGGTGACCGTGCTGCGAATCAGCAAGCCTATGCAGATAGGCTGCGCCACCAGGCAGGTTAGTAATTCTTCTGCATGTATTGTTATTTAAAATAGGTGAGGGAGCCTGGAAAAAAAGTGTTGTAGCTCCATAATAAAGGCATAAAATGCCCTGAATAATGTCTCTGCATGTACTGTTATATAACATAAGTGAGTGAGCCAGAAAAAGAGTGTAGTAACCCATTAATAAAGGTTAAAGAAGTCCTGAATAATATCTCTGCATGTACTGTTATATAACATAAGTGAGCGAGCCTGAAAAAGAGTGTTGTAACCTATTAATAAAGGTATAATACATCTTGAATAAGTCTTCTGTATGCACTGTAATATCAAATAAATGAGAGAGAGCCTGTAGAAAAGTGTGTAATGTAATTAATAAAGGTATAATACTTGAAGTGTGTCTGTGTCACTTACTTTGAAATGTTGTTGTACCCTTGCATTTTATAAACAGTACTGTTGTATTAAGTGCTGTCAACCCACAGTTGGGCAGTCCCATATAAAGTGGATGAAGGAAGTGCCAGTAGTTGTGAAGCATATATACAGTCCTCAACAGTTGGTAATTGGCTGGCATGCATAGGTAAATCTGGCACATGAGTAGCTTGTTAATGTGTACCCCAGAAATGTGAGTGTGCTACATGAAATGTAGGTTTCTGTAGAAATGTAACAGAAAATGTCACGTGAACACATCCAGATATGTAGGTATATAAATATACATAAAATATATAAGTATGTAGCAGTAACATCTGCATCTTGGACAGTTAGTATGTCAGATATAGGTCAGGTATATAATGAACTAGCCAAACCCATTACACAACCTAATGCAGGTTGCCAAGTGTAATAATATGTGTAGGGGATATACATCTGCAGTCAATAGGAATGTAGTATAGACTAAAAGTACTTATAAGATGTTAATGGAGGTATCTTTTTACACCCTACTATATGTGCATAAACAATGCAATTCCAAACCTCAATGGGTATGTCTAATCTCACAACATTTGTTGGGACATATGTCCTATTGTTCTATAAATATCTGCATGAACTTTGATGCATGTGCCCTGTTCAAATACGCCAATCTTGGTGGCCTGTTGCCACCAATCATCCCTGCATGCTGTTGGAATGTCCACTGTCGTTCAATATATGCATGTGTTATGCTTGCTGTTCAACTGTTGGAACCCTGGTGTGTTGAGTTAATGGGAATATTACCGCATGCTGTTACAACTAATTTGGAATGCTGTTGTCTATGTTATAATTAAACACACCTAATCACAGAACGTATGGGAAGGCTGGTTCCAGCGGACCCACCTGGCACCAGCAGGTCCGATGCCTAGCCCGGGCTCCCTTCCTCCGTTGGTCCTGTGCCACCTTCGGGTGGAAGCACTGCAGGGGATGGGGCTTGTCTCCCCCGTGCAAGCGTGGGTGGAGAAGGGTCACCTGTCACCCTCTGAAGGGTGTGGTGCGTAGGGAGATCCAGCGTTTGGTCTCTGATCCCCTATGCCAGCTCGAGGCGAGAGTGGTACGACTCACGGGTGAGCCTGCCCCTCCTACGCAGCCCCCAGCACAGCCACCCTCAGGGCTGTGAAGGTGCAGTGGTGAGTGTCCATGGGTGGGGATCTCAGTTCCATTGTTACCATCTGTGGGCTCATGGGCTTGCGATTTCCAAACATCCATCCCCGTCAATTGTGTACACCCACCCCATGTGTCATATTCCACCCCTGTATGCATCTTGTTTGTCTTGTCTGTTTACCTCCCCAACCTACCTCCCCAAATATACCTACTTCCTCTATCTCACTTTCCACTCTCACCTGAAAAAAAAAAAAAAAAAGGGCAATCTGTTTCCACAAAAAAATTACGCCCCATACATAGCTGCCCATTTCGCATACATGTCAGCCATACATGTAAACTGATAATTATAATTGGCAATACAACATACTCTGTTGTCCTCACCCCTCTCTCAGGGGTGGAAGGTTTCAAATTTTACTCTAAATTTCTAACATATGCACAGCTGTTGCTGGTAAAGAAATGGGCAGTACCATACACAGTATTAGAGTTCCCTACACCCATCCTGCACATCCCAAGCTGGTTTTCCTACTGTCTTTCCCTCTTTGTGCTCCCTTTTTCACCACTTTCCTATCTCCCCATTTTCTTTTCTTTAAAAGAAATTAGCGCGGGGGTTAGCAGGAGTAAGCACTTTTAAGCAATAGTAAGCGGGTTTGCACGAGTGTGCACATGTGTGCGCTTAGCTAAGTATTGCTAAGCATTGCGCAAACCCGCTTACAACTGCTTAAAAGTGCTTTAGTCACTCTGTATGTCAGGGCCTTTGTTCTGCCCAGCAGCAAAATAAAACACCTCTGTCAGTCTCAAACCCCAGACCTTGGTCACACTAGACTGCATGAAGTACCACTAAGCCATAGCAGATATACAATAACTTGGTGCTGAAATAAATATAGCATGCATTACAATGAGGGAATGTAAAGGGAAAATAGGAATGCCATAACACAAATCTTGTTCTGTGGGTCTTTACCAGCAGTTGTTGTGGAATTGCATGACATGACTGTAAAAAGAGAACCAGCCGTTCTAGCAGGGAATAATGTTACAGTAGCACCTTACAAACCCCACACAGTATCAGAGCAGGATAAACACTGGCATATTTGAATAGGGCAGAGGCCAGACTTCTCAACTGTGACTGCTTTACAGGGATGTCCCTGATTCGTAAACAAATGTTAGCTGTGCCCCTCTGAATCCCTCTGAAAAGTACTAACATTAGGCAGAAAAGTGGGGAATCACACTTAATGAATAATGTTAATAAGTGAGAGTAGACACTGCTTGCACGTCAGAAAAGGTGTAGTAATACATATGCTCTGATTCCCTCGAAGTCTCAACTGAAATATGTCTGTAATATATTACAGGTGTATCTCACTTATATGTACCTTTCCCTGAGGCTGTTTAAAGATATACCTGAGAGTATCTGAGGCCTGGCAGAGGCAGAAACACACAGGCATATCAGCTTCTCTGCTGTTACACACTCTGAAAATAGCTTTGGAAGGAGTTCCACAAGCATGCCCTTATGTAGGAGTACAACACAGAAATATCAAAGGATGTAGCCATGTACTGCTAGCAACCAACTGTGACAATGCCATTGTTCCAGTGCTGAAAAGACTGGTGTTGTGCACAGACAAAGAATAATAGGCTAACCTCTGGCTACCATCTGGATATGTCCACAGGTGGGAGCTGTGCAGACAGACTACTTGCCTTGATAGACTAACAGGTACACAGCAACCCTGTATGTTCAGCAAGATAAACATCACACAATAATAAATAATGCTCTCTGCAGTTCTGCACCCCTACCCAAAAGTACTATATACCTGTGTATTCAGGCACAACCAAGGGTGTAGGTAGGCATACTCAGTACTGAAATATGTCCAGTTGTCTTGAGCAGCCTGTGCTAATGTCAACACAAACAAACCACAAACTGTTCAGAAGTGAGTAACTTAATAATTACAGTATAGCAGTTCACAAACAGTGCATGTGCCAGAGGAATACATTGTAATAACTACTTTTGTATGGCAGTTAATTGTCTAATTCGAAAAGAAAGTACATACTTCCATGTATCCTGTGTTAGCATTTGGAGGGGTGAGTAAAATTCTACACTGAGAAGTGTGTACTGGAAGCAGCAACATTCAGGTTTGAGTACAACATGCATATCACTGGCTACAACTTTAGCTTCAGATATGAGACATATACCAACCTTCTGACTGACACAACGGTGTCCAGAGCAAGCAAGCATGGGCCCCACCTTCGAAAGCTGAAAGGGCTATGCCTACCTAACCTAGCATTTTATAGTAGTGGGCTGCAATCACAGTGAGTACTGCAATTACCACACAGCAGGCTGCATGCAATTACTAAATGGTGGTTACCAATTGGTGCAGAGGCCGTCACATGCACATTTGCAGATACCTAGAAAAGCAGGCTGTACTTGCTATCCACACATGCAATAATATCATTGCAGGAACAGAGAGAGAGAATGAGAGTGAGAGAGAGACAGAGACAGAGACACAGACAAAGAGACAGAAACAGAAACAGACAGAGAAAACCCAAAAATAAATAAATAAATAAACAGTAACAACAGACGGAGCAGAGAAATACAAAGGTAAGGTATGTAACACATATGTAGTAGATGTTTTTGAAGAGTACTCTGCATACTGTGAATCATACATATGTGGCAGCAGTACTTATCTATATGTATCTGCACATGTGCATAGTGCAAGGGACATACTGCAACTTTTAGTGAAGGGTGGACATATATATGTTGTTGAAGGTTGTTATGTGCATATATGTATGTAGGTTGTAGTGTGTGGCATAGAAAACAGCATGCAGTGCTGGTATATGTCATGTGGTGGTTAAACGCTGTGGGACTGATTTTTCAGATCTGCTGTGTTACAGCCAGTGAGGCCTGCTAAAGCTACATGGGCTGAGGACACCAAAATGCATTCTGCACAACACTGTGCAATATTATTACATAACTGTATATCTCACAACTGTCACATAATTGATATCCCCATCATGAAAGGTGGACTGTATATGTGCCTATATGTACATCTATATGTACAGCAATGGATGTTTAGATGTATGCATATATATATATATATATATATATATATATATATATATATATATATATAGAGAGAGAGAGAGAGAGAGAGACACGGGGTCATACTTACTGCAACAGGTGCCTGGTGACCAAGGCATGAACTGAAGACCAGTGTCGATACTGCAGTGCCATCCCTCCTTTCCAAAACACTGTACCCATCAACTACCACATAGGTGGTAGTCGACCTAACACTGAAGGTGTGATAAGGGAACATGGGACACAGGTGGACAGTAGCCTCCCCTTTGATAATCACAGTGCCACACTAGTCTTGTAATCTGTCTCCGTGGTTCGTGCCATCACAAAAGGTGTGTCATCTAGGGAAATATAGGTCAGTGTTCCCCTCTACTCATCACAATGGCCCATGTAGTATGTACCTCACATGACAACTACAGCAAGTGGAAAGGCCACAGACATACCTCACAAAGAGTAATCCTGGCCTCAAACAGATGCCCTATGAAGACTGACTCACAAAACCAAAGCTAGACTGTGTTGCATACCACCCACCCAGAGGTGACCTCTGCCGGACATACAGAGGTATGTCACACCCATAGCTGTTGGAAAACCACCATGTCAACATATCACAATCCCTCCGGGCTACACGCTCTAGGGCCCTAAACCTCGTCAGCTCACTAAATAGCACATGCTGGAGGGATAGGTTCCTATCTCAGAGATATGCCATACTCTGGGATAAACCACCTATCAATAGCAAACAAGGCTCCTCATTAGCAGTTGCCATAAATACCCCTGATGATTGTTTGGGAGATAGGTAATACACCCCGGGAATCACCTCTGTGGTTCTGGTTGACAGGGGCAAGTGAAATCAAATTACATGTGTGTCAAAGGCCAGGGTAGCATATGGCTAGGCTGCTCTAGGCCCTATAGCCAATAGCGTATTACCTACCTATGACACGATGCACACACACATGTACTCAGTGCAATACCTGCTATGTGAGGTTGAATGAGTGTGATGGTGAATGTGTGCAAGGTCTTTAAAGGTGTGATAGCTTAGTGTGAATTTGTTTCTGTCATGGTAGTTTGTGTCCTAGCTGTGAGGCCAGCAAAAGATGTGTATGTTATTGCTAGGCAGGCATAGTAGTATGGCATATGTTGTGACATAGTTCCTTGTTGACAACTGTGGTGTCCCATTGTAGGCTAAAGCAATACATGTATGCTTAGTGAGTGGTACTGCTGGTGAATCCAACTCCCATATGAACTGTAATACTACCTAGAGCTGTAGGCCTAAACAGCACAGTATGGTGTATGTTCACATTGCTTGGAAACACTGTATTGTGTGTTTCCTGTAGTCTGCACAGATTACATACCTCAGGCATAAGATTTTGTAAGTAGTGGCACACAGTACTGTATGGTACACAGGTAAAGCTCATCTGGGTTGGCATACATTTGTGTGTTGTATGTATGTCTGATGTGTGTGGAATTATGCCTGTACCATGCCCGCAATCATATGTGTGTTACAGGGTATATGTGTGTACCTAGAAACATGTATACTCTATTATAGCAGTATGCCACCTATATTAACAACTGTGCACATATGTTAGGCAGGGGTATGGCATCAACGACTAGGGTGGTTTACTGGTAATACTGTAACTGTACTTTACATTCATTGCAATGGATGACATCTTTCTTCATGCATTAGCTTGATATATACCCCTGTGGCGAGGTTGTGCATTGTGTCACAAACAGTGTGCCGGGCACTGGTGTATAGTGGTTTGATATATAGAGTGTGCCAGGCACTGTCAGTCAGTTGTGGCCTGAGCATCAATATGTGGTATTGAACGCATGTATCCTCTGACAGACAAACAGATGCTATATATGGCAGTTAAGTGATATCTGTACTTAAGAGTGTAAAGTGTGCCACATGACTCGCTCACACATATTGTTCATTTCTCTTTCAGGGCGATGGCCCAACAACGTAATCCCTGTTACACAGCAGCGGAGGAATAGGAAATCCACCACAGCCTGGTGCAGCACTACTCCCTGCTGTTTTCCAGAACCAGCCAGCACCAGCATGAGCGCACTGCACTGTGGTAAGATCTTGTTCATTGGGTAAATGACATAGGCATGCATAACCGGACATATGAGCAGGTACGCCATCACTGCAGTGATTTAATTAGACATGTCCGGCGGCATGAATCTGATATCCATAGACAACAGCTTGCCACAGATGGTGGGGTTGCCATTCACCCCCCCCCCCTCACCAGAGTGGAGGAGCTGCTCCTAAGCATGGTGGCTCCTGGCCAACAACAGCAACTGCAACAGACATGTGTCGTCATGGAGGCCGGATCTACCCAGCATGTTGACATGGAGCGTGCAGGTAACATGCCCTATCTGTAGACTACTGTTACCTGTATTGTTAGATTATGCATATGTGAGATGTATACTGTGTGTTTAGCAGTTGTGCTGCCTAGTGTTGTGCAATACTGATATTTGGAATATTATCTGTACACCTGTGACTGTCGACTGTTGTTCTACTGTAGTTTAGCAAACTCACAGTAGCAATGCCACAGTTGTGGCCACTGACAAACTGTCTCATATTCTTGTAGGTCCCTCTGGTGTGACAGCAGGACAGACGATCCATGCTGGTGAGTGTTTTATAACTTTAATATTGGTAATGAAATGTGTATGTCATAGGTGAGGTGTAGGCCATGTACACATAACACACCTATGCATAATGCATGCTGTGCATGTTTGCTGTGAGATGTTGCACATCTCAGTAATGTCAGTAGCTGCCTCAATCACATGCAATACACAGAGCATCAGACACAATTGTGGCAACACCATACTGCACATTGGATAGGCATAGTTGATACACATGTACACAACATAACACGTTTGTCATACACAGTACACCTCAACATGCTACACATGGTGTAACCAGACACCCGCTGTAAGGTCACACTTCTGTATCCCACATGTCATCCACACAGCACACATAATATACCTGAGGGGTAGAGGCCTATCATGGGGCTGTGCAACACTCTTCAACACATAACACAGTCATGTTAGGCAATGCTCCCTATTGGGCACCTCACACACCCATGTACAAAGTGGCTGTGTAATTGTGAACGTAGTCACAGCACTGCAGTTCAAGTACAGCATGCTAGGCGGTGGTCTGGCACACATTAGTAGCCTTGAGTGACCACATGATGCATGATGATGATGTCTCATGGTACCACACCCCATCCAGTTACAGTGACCACAGTACTACACATAGCAGTCATTGCTTTGCACCTCAGTGTTGTGTGTGTGCAAACATATGCACCTATACAGAATATGCATAGCATGTTGTGTGTGTGCAAACATATGCAACTATACACAATATGCATAGCAGTCACCATCTGTACAAAGTGACACATATATGTCCTGGAATGCTATTGGGTGTATAGGTCACATGACACACATTGGGTATGTGTGATGTTTAATGTTGCAGTCATGTAGCATGCCATGTCATGGCTGGCACTGGCATGTCTGCAATATGTCCCACACTCACCATAACCACTGTACAATGGCCATGTCGAGCATTGGTATTCCATCACGTATACATGCACCACTCATCCCATGTGTGTACATAGCTTGCATGTGCTACACCTGTGTCCACAATTATCTGCTACAGACACTGTAATCAGACATGGAAATCTATGTGACACACAGATAACACATCCAGCCATGGTATGTATACCAGTGAGTGATGGTGCACAGGACATTGCAGAGCTTATAATACTTGCACAGCAATGTTGTGTCCTTATACACATTGTGTTCCAGGGTGAAGCCAATCACTGAACAACTACACACATGCATCAAAGCCATGTATACTGTTATTAACAAGGGATGTCTACACTCGCACTGCATAGTCTTGAGCAACACATATTCTGCATACTGACATATGTGAGGTGACTGTTTGCCTTGTGATACTGTCACCCACCTTCAACCACTATTGAGTATGTTTTGGATTGCTGGTGTGTGTGTGTGTGTGTGTGTGTGTATCTGCTGTAGTGAGGAGTGTATTTGTGTGCATGTGTGCATGTGTGCATGTGTTCATATGTTCATGTGTTCATGTGTGCATGTGTGCATGTGTGCATGTGTGCATGTGTTCATGTGTGCATGTGTTCATGTGTACATGTGTGCATGTGTGCATGTGTGCATGTGTGATAACATCATGTACCGATTGTAAAGTGTGTTTCCTGTCTTCCTCTCACAGGTGCTGAGGTTGGGTTGGCTGAATGCAGCAGGGAACCTGAAGTCACTGCCACAAATAGTGGAGATGATGATACATGTATTGTGGCACAGGCAGGTTGGACAGGGTCTGTCGTTGTTCCGCCAATCGACAGTACACAGCTTTCCACCCCATCTATGTGCACACTCATACTGCCAATACATCCTTCATCACCATTGGCCTTAGCTGAGGGACAGCATACAGTTGGCATCGACCAGGATAGTGTGGTATCCATGGCACATGCATCCCCTCACAGCAGCCATACCCAGATTCCTGGAATGGTACCACATAGGCAGATGTCCAGGGGTTCTCGGGGGAGCACTGCTGGTCGTAATACCCCTGGCAGACGTGCCCCCACAGGTCTTACAACCTCAGGTATGGCACAGGCACATATGGAACGGTACACCAGACAGGGACTAAGGTCTCAGAGGGCCCATAACACAGCTATCAATGACAGTATCCCTGACCTTGCCAGTGCCATACGTAATTACACTGAGGTCATTGATAGACGTTGGGGCGAGACATTAGATGCCCTCCACAATGTGTTTTCCATGAGTCAGGACCGTGCGGGATGGTTGAGAAGTGGACACAGATGTATGCCAGCAACATTAACGACTGGCAGTCGTCGCGGATGGCCCACAGATCACAGCCGCTCCCGTAGTGGCAGTACCAGCCCCAGCAATGCTGAGGCTGGCCTGTCGATTGACCATCCTAGTAGACCACATGCACGTGGCTCTGGCCAGTTACACCAGGGGCATGAGTCCAGTCGACATACCTCTGCCTCTGATGATAGTACCAAGTCAGGCTTGGTACCTGATACTGTCCGTAGCACCCCTGCCAGGCACAGGTACCGTGTCCATGCCCAGAGACAATGATCTGTACAGCCTGGCAGGTACAGTCTGTGGCTGTCCCACAACCTCCCGTATATGGCAGCCACATGGTGGAGCTGTGTGCATGCAGACACACACACATAAACCAAACACCTAGGGCTCACACATACACACACACATTACATCAACATTGGCCCATGCTGTACTGTTGTCCCTCACACACACACACACACACACACACACACACACACACACACACACACACACACACATGCACATACATGTCGATTGGATGGGTCAATGTCGGGCTCTGGCAAACCAACAACACACCCTGTGCATATGATGAAACCTGTGCCACTTCCTGTCATCTGTAACATTGATGCAAGAACAGGTTAACATGGTGCTGATGCACAGGGTGACATTATAGCAGTGTAGCAATGTTAGCATGTTGTCAACAGGAAAGTGTAATGATATCCTTGTAGGTATATCTGAGCAGGCATGATGCATCAAAGCTATGATTGTCAATGTAGTATTGTTTACACCAGTGTTAAGTCTGAGTATGTATTGTCCGCCCATGTGCCACTTGGCTGAAGTGTGTATTGTTGGCAGCATGTGTTAGTGAGTGGACAGTATGTGTGTGATGTGTGCAGTACAGATTTGCAGGTGTACATCTGTGAACATGGTGGGGGTGCACTGTCTGCATGTACGTGCATAGTGGACACATGGGATGTGTGCCATACCCTGTATTACGCAGTGTTAACATCTCATAGTATCTCTCGGTGGCCAGTATGCATTCTACTACAGATATGTTCTAACATGGGTACACATGTGTGTATGACATGGTTTGACACTATGCTGTGGGTGATACTGTTACTATCTGTTATATGTTTTGCATTCTGGTAGTATACACAACCTCAACAGCCTGACTATAACCAATCATTAGATGATGTCCTGACAACTGACTCTCAGATGTAGGGAACTCAGTAACAGTTGGATCCTTCTGGTACTATACTATAACAGTAACCAGTGGTATTGACCGCCACCCGTTCCTGGGACCACACCTGTTTGGCATATAGCCCTCGTAGGTACATGCAAACACACTAGGGATATGTCCATCCACATCTGGAAATGCATGCAGTGGCCTACAATGCATTCTCTGGATGGGACACATATCCTACACAAGGGTATCATACAGACAGATACCTGTTGTCCAACCCATGCTGGATAGTTATCCACATTTACTATACATAGTATCCCAACAGTACCACATAGGTGGTAGCCCCCAACATGTATGTCGGGTACCGATGTGTACATACAGCCAAGTGTTATGTCATATGTCCTTTGGTATCCACATATCCAAAGGTATTCTGAAGTCCCTCGGTGTATCACATAAGCAATAAGGGGCCTGTATGCATATCCACAAGGCTGTTGTACACCTATAATGACTGTCCATTATTGCCAGACTTTGTTGTGTATGAACATGTCTGACATATACTCCAGGCATGTACCCTCACTCACACTGGTCTATAGAAACTGTCATGGGTGTGTGTGACATAGATGACCTTGGCCACAGATCACTACAGTGGCCGGCCTTGTCACATACATACATATGTGACCTATGATCTGAGAAGCAGTGGCACAATTTGTCAAAGGTAACAAATGTATTCATGTAGTATGCAGGCTTCACACCTATATACTAATCAAGGTCACATGTACATATATGTATTTGCCACACAGATACCTGATGTGTGTAATGCGCATACTGTTTTTATCCTGATATGTCATACCGTAGTAAAAGCAAAACCCACACCGCATTGACCAACAGTGTCACACACACACACTCAGCAACTTCAGGATTCAAACCCCTACCTAACTATGTTATGACACTAGAGACATCCGCATTAACACGACACCCTATATGCTTTAGTGGGGTTTTTATTTCCACTGCTATATTTGTAGGATGCTGACATCATCAGACTTGCCAAAGGGGAATATACCTCTTTTAAGGTGTTTCCCTAGTCTCCAAAAAGGGCGTTCCTCTCAAAGGAAGTCACACACACACACACACACAAACACAAACACACTCAGCAACTGTAGGATTCAAACCCCTACCTAACTATATTATGATACTAGATACATACACATTAACACGACGCGCTACATGCTTTACTTGGGTTTTCATTTCCACTGCTATATTTGTAGGATGCTGACATCATCAGACTTGCCAAAGGGGAATATACCTCTTTTAAGGTGTTTCCCTAGTCTCCAAAAAGGGCATTCCTCTCAAAAGAAGTCACTCACACACACACACACACACACACACACACACACACACACACACACACACACACACACACACACACACACACACACGATTCAAACCCCTACCTAACTATGTTATGACACTAGAGACATACGCATTAACACAACGCGCTATATGCTTTACTGGGGTTTGCATTTCCACTGCTATATTTGTAGGATGCTGACATCATCAGACTAGACATGGTAATGTGTGTGCACTTTGTTTTATGCAATCCCAGGACTGCTCCATGGGGGACAGCAGGTGTTAACAGCTTGAACAGAACTCCACAATTCTTAGCTTGTGTGATCTATCTGTGGACCAGTTGCCAATCCATCATATGACAATACATATTTATGCACAGAGTGTTGATTTTGTGGATGCGACATGTGTCTGGGATATTGGAAAAGGGCTATTCAAGGTCTATGTGGGATTTGTGTAGCTCATTTCAGTGATGTATGTCCTGGGTGGCTGCCTTGCAAACAGTCTAGCGGTTTGGGAACCATGATCTGCCCATGAACAGACCAAAGTTGCTAGGGTTGTGTGTTTGTCAGCTTCCAATAGCTCTGTTTATGACTTCAGTCATGATGGACCCCATGGCCTTGCAAATCAGACGTCATAGGCATATAAGACTATAGTGCCCATGGTCTGTTGTGCAGCAACACTTGTGGAGTGTGCCATATGTTGCTGTAACCCATTCAACAGTTTCATATCCTGTAGAGAGGGTAAGGCTCAACAGACTATTCAGGTGCAGGGTCTGTTTGTTCTGCAGTTCACTTATGACACATATAGGGAAACAATGTAATCCAATCAATGCCATGTTTTCAGCTTTGGAAGGATCTGTTTACCTATTCTACATGTGATATCTCCTGGTATGATGATAGGGCCTTTTGTCAGTGGGAGATGGCTATGTATGTATGGGCTTGTATGACAGGATGTTGGCATTGTCAGTCATTTACAGTTGACCCTGACTCAGGACATATATAAGTGTACATTGCTATTTATGACATAGCTGAAGGAAGTGTCATAGTTCTGTCTGGACTCCTTCACAGATAATCTTACAAAACACGAACAAACATAGGCACTAAACCCGTGTTATACTCTTTTACACACTTAACACCCTACTGATCCTTTTTGATCAGTCAAAAGAGTATTTCATCATAATATCCTGACATGTCCAAAGGTCGGTTTCGTGTGTACACTCCAGTCCAGCTGGTGAATATGGGGATTTTGAGGCAATGTTACAACTGCCTTATGTACACAGACAACCCTCTCCTCCTCCCAACAAACTCAGATATTTGTGAGAGATGCAACTATATAGACAAACTGGAGGCTGAGCTCTCTAGACCCATGACTGCACAGTCAATCAGGAGGAGAAGGTAACCACATACACCACAACTCCAGTATACCATAGACCTATAGCAACAGCAGACCAAACCCATAAACACACAAAAACATACTCAGAGGCTCTAAATAAAACTCTGCCTAAGCAGCAGAGACCCCCAAAGCAGACACCCAAACAACTGCTTCCCCACAACTATACCCACATATCACAACGTACACAATGTCAGTGTGCCACACAGTCACTGCCCTTAAGGCTAAACAACACACCTAATACACCTGTGATAGGTGACTCTATTGTCAGACACACTGATGTCCCACTCACCAGGCTGAACAAGGAGAAGGTCACTGTAAGCTGTCTGTCAGGTGCCAGGATCCGCCACATAACACATGTACTCAGGTCACTCCAAAGCAAGTACAGATATGACTCCGTCATTGTCCATGCTGGTGTGAATGTCCTGAGACGTTCCTCCCTGGACTACATGAAAAGAACCGAGGTGGTTTCCTTCAAAGCCCCCGGGCCAGTGGGAACTGTGACTCATACCACAGTATCCTTTAGAAACCCATTGTATGGACACCTACAGGAAAGCATGGATCATGCTATCGCACATGAATACAAGACTCACTCCTCTAAAGGCAGGTGACCTGTCTGGTGGACCCCGGCCATAAATAAGCTATGCAACAAAAGGAGGAGGCTACTACATGATAGAGCAGTATCCCACAAAGGGGAGGCATCTCTGATCAGTACTAGCAAGAAGCTACAATCACTCATAAAATCATCTAAGGCCAGCTTCAACAGTAAGATTGCACAAGACACCAAAGACAATCACAAGGCCTTCTTTAGTTATGTCAGGAACCTGGGTGGCAACTCCCAGATATGCTCTGAGTTAGTGCATAATGACAACAAAATACACTGAACCCACAGACATTGCCAACATCCTGGCAGACAGGTTCAGTGCATATGTCTCCCCCCATCCCCCAAAAGTACATATGTCCATCCCAACAGAGTGTAGCCTCCCTGACATCACCGATGAACATGTGGGAGCTGCCCTCTCCAAAGCAATAACATAGCATCAGTGGTACCAGATGGTGTCCCAGGTTGCGTCTTACATGAGCTTCATGAATAACATAACCCTCACATAACATCACTGTTCAATATCAGACTTACTACAGGATATGTACCCAAGGAATGGCGTACAGCAACAGTGGTCCCGCTCCACAAAAGTGGTGCCACAAGGGACCCTGGACACTATCACCCTATAAGCCTGACTAGCCTGATCTGCAAAGCTATAGAGCGTATCATCATGGAACTCATAAACAGACACCGGCAACCTCTAGACACTGGATCCTACCCAATTCACCTTTGTTAAGGGCAGATCTTGCCTCTTGCACCTGGTCAACTTCTTTGAATCAGTTACCAGGGCCATAGACATAGGGAGGTAGTCCACACAGCCTACCTGGACCTCCCAAAAGCCTTTGACACAATACCCCACTCGGGTATCTTAAATACACTCACCAGCTTAGATATCAACACATATGTCACAAGATGGATTGCAAACTGGATCAGGGATAGCACCCACATGGTCGGAATTGCAGGTGCCATGTCAGACTCTACACCAGTTACATGTGGCATCCCACAAGGCTCAATTCTGGGACCTCTCTTGTTTAGTATATATTTCTCTGAGGTACAGGCTAAAAAGGGAGGACTATGGCTGACCAAGTTCGCAGATGACTGCAAAGTGGGTGCCATAATCGACTCTCCAGCGGACACAAGCATCCTCCTAAAGGGTCTCACAGAGATGGATAACTGGTGCCAGAGCCATAGCCTAAAGCTAAATGCCATAAAATGCATAGCCATCCCCTTTGGGAATAACAAAGTACACACAGATTACCACATAGGTGGTAATCCATTACGTACAGAAGGTGTACTTAGGGATTTGGGGACCAAAGTAGATAGTGATCTATCCTTTGAAAATCACATTGCCAAAGTGGTTAGGTAGACCTTCTATATAGCCCCCTTATCCCAAATGGTTTCATATCTAAATCAAGAGAGGTCATTGTGCACCTCTACTCATCAGGCCCATACTTGGGTACAATGCCCCATTTGGGATGTATCTTACCCGACACCTGCAGCAACTGTAATGACCCCAAAGGTATCTCACCAAGTGGAACAGGAGACTAATACAGATGCCCTCCGCAGTTCATCTGCAGAAACTCCAGCTGTACTCAGTTGCTTACCGCCTACCCAGATGCGATCTGTGCCTGCCGTATACAGCCATGTCCAACCCAGACTTATTGGTCATGCTCCACCTCAGGATATCAGAATCTCTTACAGCTACATGCTCCAGGGACTTCAACCTCAGTACAGAATTAATAGGACATGCTGGAGGGACAGATTCATATCCCAGAAGCTCCCCTCACTCTGGAACAAAATCCCAGTCCAAGTTAGGCAGGGCCCCCTCACTGACCCTCTTCAAGGGAAATCTTGACGAGTGGATGGGTGATCATACGTTTACCCCTGGGATCTCTTCTGGGTCCCTGCTAGACAGAGGCACAATACACTAACTGTACGATGGCTATCTTGTGTGACCTCCTATTCAAAGGCACAGTATACTAGTCTACAGGGTGGTGAAAACCAAACACACTCTGGCTAGGCTTATGAATGCCCTAGGGCTGATACCTAGCATCAACCTATGAACCTATGTGCCTATGATAATGTTTGGAGTGCACATTGTTTATTGATGATACTGACTGCAGGTTTGTTATCTTCTTTGCTTTCCCATTTTCTATGTACAACCTATGTATCTGTAGTACATATTTGATTATGACACGGTTCCAATATGTTATATATGTGTCTGTTGTCTTATAACTGTGTGCACAAGGCAGGATTGGTGGCTAGTGAGAGGTTCCTGGGTTAACACGTGAACTGCCAGATATGTCTGGCCCACTGCTGCACTTAGACATGGCCTAAGTGTGTGAGCATGCCCAGTTTGCCCTTTCAGTGTTTTGTTGCCTGACATTTGTCTCATTTATTCAAGTGTGTGAGCATGCCCAGTGTGACCTTTCAGTATGTTGCTGTCTGGAGTCCACTACATTTGTTACCATGTGTGAACATGCCCAATATTAACATGTATACTATGTGTGTTGGAAATCAAGTTATATTTATACTGCAAGGCTCACCTTTGTGTCATAACTTGACATTAATTATGCTGTGCCTGCAGGGTTTCCATGAGACACTTTCCATAGACTTATCAACACGTCTTCATAAAGGCTGACCATTGAAATACTGTCATGGGTTAGTGGTTCAGTACTGTGACTATTGTGCACAGTATCCTGGGTTCGAGGCCTGTCACTGCTTTAAATTTTCATACTGGGCAGACCAGACTGCTTAAGGTCCAGTAAAGCATATATGTGCATGTTTACCAGCTTTTGCCCAACTTTGACCAGACTTGCCCAACATTGCTCAACATTTTTCAACATTGCTGAACGTTGGCCAATATTGCTCAACATTGCCCAAAGTTGTGCCAGTTAGTATGTACAATTATGTTTACATATACTAAGTAGTGGCAACGCTGTTTAGCACTGCTTTATATTGCTGAAAACAAGGCAATAATGCCTCAGGTGGTGCTGCAGGGCTGCGTATGTCGGATGCACATAGTACACTCCCTATACATGTTTGAAAACAGGTAGCGTCAAGTTAGGCATCCCTTTTACTATATGTGCAGGTCAGGGAGAGGTATCATTTCCAGGGTTCCTACTGAGCCAGTGTAGGTGCTATGCATTGCCTCTTTGCCAAGGCCAAAGCATACTGGGCATGCCTCCTTCTGCCTACTGGGGCAGGCTCAGGTTGTTCCTCCTCCTCCGAGTCACGCTCTGCCTGTGATGGCCTTGGCAATGGTGGGGGACTGTTTGGCCCGGGCCTATGCTGATTCAGCTGCAGCTGTTTTCGCAGGATCATATTATGTAGCATAGCACATACCATGACAATGTGGGTACATGTAGTTGGTGAGTACTGCAAGGCTCCACCAGATGTGTCCAGGCACCGGAACTGTGACTTGAGCAGCCCAAACACACACTCGATTACATTTTGTGTTTGTGCGTGTGCCTCATTATGGCGTTCCTGTTCAGGTGTGTGTGCATTTCTGATGGGTGTCATCAGCCATGGCTCCAGTGCATATCCAGCATCCCCCACTAGGTGACCATGAGGAATGTCCCCATTGGCAAATGTCTGGTACAGCTGTGTCAGGTGCCAGATATGGGAATTGTGGTAGCTTCCAGGACAGCCAGCACACACATTCATTATTATGCCCTGGGCATCACATATGACCTGGCAGTTGATGGAGGGGAAGCCCTTGCAGTTAATGTAGGCCCTACCCTGCTCACCAGCTGGTGCTTTGATGTGTATGTGCGTGCAGTCTATTGCACCCACTACCTCAGGGTATTCCGCTATTTGGTGGAAAAGATGCATATTGCTGGCCCATACCTCACGGGAATTGGGGAAATATACATGATCACTGACATGTGCTGACATGGCATCCAGGAACTGGTGCAGTACCCTGGATGCTGATACCTGTGAAATCCCCATCATATCACCAGTTGGTCTCTGGAAGGTACCTGTTGCTAGTATTCTTAGGCCAACACATACCTTGGTTTCCACTGGGATGGGTTCCCCTCTGTTGGTTCTGTGTGTGCGGCATGGCCTGCACAGCTCAACAATTTGCTGCAGGAGGTCTCTGTCCACTCTATAGCATTCCACTATCTCCAGCTCATGTAGCCCCTGGTAGGTTATCCTGGGCCTGTACACTCTTCTCCGTCTCCTTACTGTGGGTTGCTCAGCAGCATTTGCATTGTCACCACCCTTTGCATATTGCATATGTCACCTTATAACAGCAATGGCAGCCCCTAACATATTTTTTGTCTCAGTAAAGCTTTTAAGTTTTCACTTCCCTTAGTATACTGCAGTGTTGCAGTGTCTCTGAGAAAAACATGGTGGAATGTTGTTTGCAGAGTTTTAAGTGCTGGGCTGGGCTGGGCTAGTGTACTGCCTGTGTAATTTCCTGATTCTGATTGTTTTCACCTGCTAGCTCTGCTAGTTCTCCTTGGTTAACTTCCTACTATTTGTTGTGCTTCCTTTTCCCTTTCTGTTTCCACAGGGGGCAGCGCCGTGCACACAAGCGCAAACACGCGCAAACACGCGCATACCAGCTCACACGCACACATGCTTACATGGCCTAACACTTGCTAATTCCTGCTTAAACGTGCGCACGTGGGCGCACACGTGCGCACACAGTCTTACTCAGATTCCCGGGCGCGCACCCACGCGTAAACACGTTGCAGCCATTTCAACCAGAAACTTTAGTGTTAGCCATGGCATATATCTTCTATTTCTTGACTTTAGCTAGGATACCTGGTGACACACCTCTTCCAGTGATGAGTAACTGGCAGCAGACACATGCCACTCTGCTCTAATGAGCTTACATTCTTTCATACATACCCCCCTCGTGATGTCACCTATCTTCTACTCTGTTACTCCCCTTATCCTACTCTTACACTCCACTGACTGTGCTCATTTGCTATGTAAACTTGGGATTCACTATCCTTACCCTCATTTGCATAGGATTGCCTACTAATGCTTGGTTACATCTCTTAGACTGAGTTCCCCCCTTAGCAACCTCTACTCGGTAGCTATGTTGTCTTCAGCCTGCCATTCACTTGCATTGTATGGTATGATATTCTATAAATTCCCTATTTGTGCCTTTTAATTTTTGGTTTTCTGGTTTTTAGAGTGCAGCACATTTGCACGGCGCTGCGCTACGCTTAAACCTTGGAGATCGGGGGAAAAAAATATTATTTTTTTAATATTGCATCGGGGAACATTGCCAATGGCTGTATATTTGGCCATTGGCATGCTTCCTCAACTAGATGCAGCCTTTATTTGGAGCTGTCATGGCTCCAATTTGCTATTTGCAGAATGGTACTCAGTTGTCAACTGAGTACATTTCTGCAAATAACACTGCTCTTACTTGGACAGGTTCAGGTTTCCTGGATCACAAATTTACCTCATTTGCATGCCTTCCGGCAGCAATTGAGGTAATTTGCATATCCTAACCCTGTCCGTGCAAGAGCCACTTTAGGAGCTCTCTTGCACGCCCCTGCCGGCTGTTCCTGGATCGCTGTCAGACATGTTGGCTGCATGGAGTCTTACTCTACTCTTAGACTCCATGCAAGCCTTTGTGTATCCAGCCCAATGAGTTACACAACGGAACAAATGTGGTTGCAATAATATGTAAGTACTGCATTTTTTTTTCTAAAGCCACACAACTGACATGATTTTGGTGGGGATAGGTCGAAATAATGTCATTTGCCCGCTAATTCAGAGAGAACAGTTTGTTTTCTAGGCATATATTATAACTTGTCTATTTGGCTATAGCAGTGGCCTTTGGAACAGTTGGTTAGTAGAATGTTGGGTCACCTAGCAGCATTCAAAATTAGAATTTGCCAAAGCTTTAGCTGTGTTGAAGGATAAACAATCCCAGAAAAGTAATATGTGATTTCCATATAGAAAAAACATAAGAGCACATTGAGATGTCTCCTCTGACCTCATGTGTACTGACCTGACTTCTAGTGCCACACATCCATGACTTCCAGTGCCACATGTCTGTGCTGGGTTTACCAGCCGACCTTCTAGTCCTCAGACTTAGTTCAGTACTGTTTGGGCTGGATATGGACCCTAAGAGCATCGGGGTTTGTCTTGTCAGTGCTTTATCCCTCTTTGTCACCAGAGCCGCTTGTAGACAGACAATTTTATGTTTGCAAAAATATTATTTTATATAATATTCCAATAGTATCAGGAGTAAATGCTGATAATTACTCCTTTTCTGGTCAATATTTGCTACAGCAAGAAAAATAATAACATGAAACTTATTAAAAGAAACAGAGCTTAAATTTGCAGAATGTCTATTGCTCCTGCAGGAAGTCCATGATAAAGAAACTGGAATAATAAACTAGCAAATTAGTAAAAAGAAAACATTTCATATTTCAGAAATATATAACAATGGTGTTACATCAAATGAATATGTGAAGGATTTTATGTTTTATATAGAATAAATATATTTATGGAGAAAGTACATACCGTAAGGAATTACTCAGTAGTTCAACAGTTAGTAAAATGTTTTTATGTAAAAATGTCTGTATTATGTTATAAGAATTGCAATTAGCATCATGAATTGTATAATAAATTATTTCCAAATATGTATAATGTTTGCTTTTCTGTTTTTGTGATTTTTGATGTTACAATGAATAAAAATCTTAAAATAAGAACGGTTACAAAAAAATAGAAGTACTTTCATTGCTGCTCGATATTATCCCTAAAATGGTAACATGAGAAGTTTCAAAGATGGAAACATTTCCATTAAAAGGTACATTGCATTAAACCGAACTGCGTTGTGCCAAGTTTTTAAGGTTACATCAGAAAGAAAGCTACTTGTGGCATAGCTGTATTACAATAAGACAGTATAAATAAAAAGCTGATGCAGTTCAGTTTTAGGAATTCATGGATATTAGAGAGCAGTTTACATGAGCGTTATTATGACAGCATATTCTTCATTTATATTATTTCAGTAGCATAGTTAGTTAATGCTAAGCACAATTGAAGCAGACTGGCGCTGCACTGCTGGCTTGTAAAATGTGTCCCCAGCTTTTTCTGCACGTATTAACACAAAAGGGTATTTGCGTGTTTGCTTGTAAATGATATAACGGGAGTCATCATTATATTTACAAGACTAATAACAGCTCACCTTTACTGTTATTTACGCTACACATCATTTGTTGTCTGACAGAATGCTGTTCCTCTTGGATGACTTACAACTCCCCTCCCGTAATGTAATACAGAAGTCATGTTACTCCTTCACACTGTTGACCGACATTGCAACAAAAGTCAAATGCATTTGCATTAATGTTACCAAATACCTAGTACACTTGCAAAAAAGGATCTGAATGTTATTAGTATGCTTTATTTGCTGATGATTACTATTTATTAAGAAGATGTGAGCTGAATATGATGCCTTGTACTGTTTTATAGTTAAAAATGTTACTTCTGCCCTTCCTTAATACATAAATTCAGTTTTGTATGTGTGTGTGTGTGTGTGTGTGTGTGTGTGTGTGTGTGTGTGTGTGACTCAGACTGACAGGAGCAGTCTACTTGCAAGGTCTGGTTTGTTTCTTTTTTCTATAATTATTTCTTATTTTGCTTATGTTTATAGTCATTTTTATCTCTGTAGTTTGGGAGGCCTATTATATGAACAATTAACACTCCAAAGAGTGAGTTATGTGCTAGTAAGAGCACACCCAGGTATAAAAGCACAAGCACCTTAGGCCTTAGCGTGTACTTGGGTGTGGTTTTACTTGGACTTATCCAACACCTTGTTGAGTGCTAATGTTTGCTTGTTGAACACTCTCTGAAACTCTCTATGTGGATCCTAAATGTACCTCTGACTTATTACATAACTCTGAATTTTTTTTCAACAACTGAGTTACTTTAGGTTTTATAAGCAGTGTCTTGAAGACACCTGTTATCAGTACAAGTGTTCCACAATGTTTATTTCTGAGGCGCATACCATTATACATTTAAAGAGAGTCTCACTGAAGGTTTTTCTAAGCTATGTGCCAGCTTATACACCAATGATTTGGCTATCTGACAATTTTCAAAAGGGCCCAATAACATTCTTTCCAAGTCAAGTTACTTTGAACTCCTGCTGGTTAAATGATGTATTTCCTCCCATGTTAATTGAGCCACCAGTCCATTTTGCAAGTCATTATTTGTAACTATTGATGTTTCGTTTGTTCCTTTACTGAGCTTCATATGTCATTCACAGTAAATTTCTAAGCTCTTTCAGATGAACTGGCCTTTAAACTCACAAAGGCCTTATTATCTGAAGCTCATCAAAAATGTGCTGCTATTAATAAACAGGAATACACAGTTTCCATCTTATCCATTTGTTCAGAAAGGAGTGCTAAATTCTTACAGTCTGTGGCTAACATCTGTGGGTTTATTTCTTTATTTCTTGTGACAGATCATCATTGTACCCCCATCCGTAAGATATACTGGCTAGCTGTACAAGAAATATCCTTCCTGTTTACTTCACACTAATGCTTAGACTTTTGCATGATTGCCAAAATGTACCTTTAGATTAAGCTTGACACCAATTTTAATAAATTCCTTGCAGTCGCATCAGGAACGCATAACCAGACTGATTAAGCCCAATTTTTCTTTGACTGTTAAAAAAACACATTTTCTACAATGAGCTTAGCAATTTGCGCTCTTAATCTTGACAGTGCAACAGCTTAGAGGATGAGACTTTTAAACACAAATAAGATTTTTTGATGCCAGTTAACTCTATTGTTTTTAATTTCAAGCAGCCTGTATTTTCATTCAACTAAGCCTGCCAAGTACAAATCAGTATAACAGCTTTATTTAACAACATTGCAGCTCTGCTTATCTCTCTTCTCACCATCTCTCATCTCTACACTCTTTTTCATGCTGTTAAAAGTTTATCCTTTTGTGTTCTCTATTATCCTCCCCCTCTGTGCATAGACACTTTACTCGTGTTAACTGGTTTAACGTATACAGACTCTTATGACTTTAGCTTTGTTTTTTTTCTACTGATTCAGTCACCTGTTGACCTACTCTAGGAGGTTAGTAACTCACAGATTTTGTTTATTGTATTACTTTACCCTAATAATAATGCCACTAGTTAATATTGTCATTGTTCTTGATCCTATTTCAAATACACAACAGTTGTTCCCTCTTTCTGTGATGTGCTATGTTATTTACCATATGATACTTTATATAATCCATTGTTATGATAATCACTCATCAGTCCTTTTATAATTTAGTCATTTATTTTACTTATTGATATATTGTTGACTGGGTTATCCCTACTTAGTAGTGCCCATTTTCTAGGATAACCAGGGAGAATAATTCAAAAACATGCAAGAAAAGAATTAGCAGAAATGATAAAACAAGTTTTCAAAAACAAGTATGACACATTAAGCTTATATAAAGTAATGATGCATGACGATTGCTTGATAATGAATAACGCTGTGCAGCAAACTATAAGGTAAAGGATATAAAAAAGTAAACTTTGAGTTAAAAGTAAATCAGCAGTATGAGGGTTACAAAGTTAGCTAAATTACATCGCATTTGATGTTCCATCATGCCAACAAGATGAATTATTACTGTGTGAGAGTTTTGCAGACGTTTTTCAAAGTTGATGAGTCGGTGATCTGCCTTGTTTCACTTAGCAAAGAGTCCTGCATGTTTCAGAGGAAAAAAAGCACTACTCTGTCACGAGATTTGGAGGAGGTTTTAAGGACTGCAAAGAAATCTTTCTTAGTGAATCTGAGAGTTCTGCTAGATGTGAACCACTTAAACATAGAACTAAGTGGTGGGGATCTATGGTGGTAGGGGATCATAAGAAGGCAAGTGAGGTAAATTAGCTTGTCTGTAAGATGCATCTAGTTCAGTTTGTTGAGAATGTTGCACATGTGTTCATGAGTTTTCAGCTGTTTGACAAATTTTGCAGTTTTTGTAGTAGTTAGATTCCAATTTGATCATCGCAGACTTCTTTAAATTGCCAGTGCCTGAGTAGGTAAATATGAGTTTTGGAAATAATAGTGTGCTTGTTAGAGTAACTTTGGGCAAAGGGGACAGACAGTATTTGATATAATATAAGGCTCCATGTTTTTATGAATATCTTGCTCTATGATGTTGCTGTTGCATGAATGTAATTATATTTTCAGTGATTATGACTGAATATTTATAGGGATGTCCCACTAGAATAATTGTATTTTTAATTGCTCAGTATGACCTTTTACTAAGGTAGTGATGTATTTATCGAGTGTTGCATATGAGACACCACTATAGTAACAATGGGTAAACTGGATAAAATTACAGAGTCATCTATGTGCTGAAAAAGATTAATGTTGTTTGCATAAAGATGCATGTTATGGGAAATGTGGTAATGGTCTGAGAATATTGCCTTGCAGCTCATGGTAGAAAGCTAGAAAGGTCCTTCAAGTATGATGTACCCATATGCAATTCAGAAATATGCAAGCATTATCAACTAATTTGCATGTTTATTGAATCACACTAAGCTTAGCAGATTTCACACCAGTATCCTGCTGCTCATGTAGACATTGTCATTCCTCCACCAGTTACCCTCTCACTCATACAAGTACACAAACACAAATACATACATACACACACACACACACACACACACACACACACACACACACACACACACACACACACACACACACACCACAGTCCCTGGTCCTACCATATCTAGTTTCCACTATCCTAGTAATGCTTTAGTTACTTTAGTGTGAATACGTATTAGGCCCTGGTGGTGTAATGTATCCCCTATCTTATGATCCATATTATTATGTTGGTGCTGTTACATCAGGTTAGAGAATCCTCCCTGGTATCTAGTGTATTTTCCACATTACAATCCCCTTTATGATGTCAGTGCTGGTACAGCAGTACCTCTCAGGTGTTCAGTGGTTTCACCTCCCCATTCCTTGTACTGTAATTAATGCCATTATAGCACTTTAGTGTGTGTCTGGTGGTTGCCCCTGCCAAACCCCATTATGCTGTTCTGTACCATTATGACACTTTTAAAGTAAGCTCTGTTATCAAGTGATTCCACACCCCATGTCCAAGTCTGGCAGTTGAACCCAGTCTTTAGGTTATGTTCTCTACTGCAATATGGTGGGGATGGTTGTGCTGAAGTAGCTTGTTGCTCATTAGACAACCAAATGTGCACAGGCTAGCTATCAAAGGTTGTGCACTAATGTGCTATGACAAATATGATTGAGAAATCTATAAACAAAAAGGGTGCTAAATTGCTGATATTGAACTCAGATGATATGTAGTTTAGTATTTCCACTCGTGTTGTCTGGGTGCTATGGCCTGAACAAAAGCTTTGCTGGGAACTTATGATTTTATTATGTTGGTTAAGTAGCACCTTTTTTGGGTACAGTAGATGCCTTTCTGGAGATGGTTCTGGGGAGAGAGAGCACATGGCTAATTAACATATGCCTCTCTGTCGCAGAATGCCTCATAAGCATTCAGCACAGCTGTGTGGCCAGGCCTTCAAGGTGGCAGTAAACAAAAATCAGAAAATTACCAGCCAACACCTATTCTATGTCCTCTCCCCCAAACCCTTGAAGGAGTTGTAGATATACCTAACCAACATAATAAAATCATAAGTTCCCAGCAAAGCTTTTGCTTAGGCCATAGCACCCAGACAACACAAGTGGAAATACTAAACTACATATCATCTGAGTTCAGTATTAGCAATTTAGCTAGATGTTTGGTTGGTAATTTTCTGATTTTTGTTTACTGCCACCTTTGAATAGTGGGATTACTTTAGCATGATTTCAAATGCAGAGGGAGAGACATTCCCTAAGGCTTCTGTTGATGAGCTAGGCTAATGGATATGCAATGAGTTTGCAAAGCATTTTATGAAGATCAAAGGCAAATTTTCCATGAAAGATGATCCACGTGATTTCATTTTTTTCAGAGTAGCTTTTTTATTTTATTGACTGTGACAGTTGTAAATGTGAAAGTGGTATTTGTGGAGGTATGGGTTGTGGATAATAAATGACATTCAATTGTGGCAGAGTATGTGTCAATTATGACTTTGAAATAGTTTGCTTTACCTTGATCATGTTCTGATTGCACTGGGTTGTTGTAAGTTGTTTTATATCTACCCATTGTTGTCTTGGTAATATTCCAAAAAGCAGATAGTTCCTTTTGATCTGTTTAGGTTGTATTTATTTTTTTTCATTAGCCTTAGATGTTGTTTGCATATATTTCCAAGCTGCTTATTCTCTAGCAAGGTCTGAGTGCCTCCAAAGTGTTTATATTTTTTCCAGGCTTGATCTGCATGTTTGATTAGTCTTTTAGGTGAAATCTCTGTCCATGGAGTGATATGATTTTAATTCTGACATTTCTGCCAGCTGTGCATATCTCTGTGTTAATTCGGAGAGCATTATTGAATAGGTGTACAATGTATCTAATGTATTAGTTTTGTTTTACTACTGACAATTTTATCCTAGATAGTTGTAGTGTTTATTTGTAACTTTTCCAATTTGTTAGTGTTATAGTCTTAGCCTCAGGGGGTAGTGATTATAGACTGGTTTGTGTTCACTAAGGTGACTGGACAGTATGCTGCTTAAATCATAATTTATTTGGGTGAGATATGAGTATCCAGTCTATGTTATTTTGGCATTGGTTCTTGCATCTATGTAGATGGAGAGTTTTGTAAGAAAAGAGAAATTTTGTACCTGAATGTCATGTTCAGGATGAGATTTAGTTTGTGGAGGTCAGGGGATAGTAAAGTCTCTGAAGAATATGAATTCAACAGTGTATGTGTCCTAGACCCCGAGTAAGACACAGGAAAGAGATGTTTTTAGGTGCAGATAGAGGCATCCTATGGGAAGATTTTTGTTGTTTGAAACTGATAATGTAGTCTTATTAAACAATTACTGTTGTTATGGTTTTATATTTTATCTGATATTTCCCAGTTCAAATGGTTCATAAATAAATAAATAAATAAAAAACAATAAAAGTTAGCTTAAATTCAGTGCAGACATCTAAAAAACAATGTATACGAGAAGCAAAACTAGAGTGAAATTAGCACAGCATTAAGAATTCAAGTATCACTGATATTATCTGGGGAGTCTGCTGTTGGTAGGGAGGAAGATGTGGCAATTTTGACAATTTACATAAACTAGGAATTTGAGGGAAGGATGGCATTGCTGGCAAGGGCTACAGCAGTGAGTGTGTGAGTGTGTGTGTGTTTGTGTATACACACACACACACACACACACACACACACACACACACACACACACACACACACACACACACACACACACATACACACACACACACACACACACACACACACACACATATATATATATATATATATATATATATATATATATATATATATATATATATATATATATATCTGTTTGTGTGTGTATGTATGGAAACAGTCCATATAATTGAACATTTGTAATATCAAACATTTTTATTCTAGTAGAAGTGACTAAAACTCATTTGATCTCTTTTGCCAGTGTTAGGTCCATGCAAGTCCATGCAAGACTGGGAACAGTGAGTATCAAAGTGTATGGGGTGCAGCGGGGCCTGCCCCCCTCCCGCAAAAATATGTTTTTTTATTTTTATTTTTTTTGGGGGGGGTTTGGCTTTTCATCTTTTGGGATCAATGTTTAGTAATTCGAGATTTGTGTACTTTGATGTTTTGAAGTGCATCTATATATAAATATATACATATATATGTAAACTTTCCCATGAGGATTGCTGTGTTGAAACTTGCTTGACAACTTAAAGATAGAAATTTGTGACATTATTCATGTTGTGTGACATTACTCATGTTATCATGATTTGTATGAAAAACATAACAATGAAGAAAAAAAAAACATGCAAAAATATAACAGCATTCATCAACATCAAAGAATATATCAGTAATAAAGGTAGTTAACAACACAAGCATATTTAACTTCCTCTGATCCAGTATTACATATTCAGACTTGTTACACCTAATACAATGCATGGAGTATGGTGATTACACTTTGATATCTGGAAAAAGACAAATCAATTAAGCAGTACTATAGCACGAGACACAATCCTCGCAAATGTTAAGCACCCCCCTGCTTAATTTGTTATGGTCAAGCAACAATTTCTTTTTCCCTGCTGTCTGTGCCAGTAACACGACACTAACCTCGTCATATAAACTTGAAAGTTACTAGAATATTAGTGTTTCTCTTGCATTTTCTGAGGGGATATGAAATCCAAACCTCAAACGTATGCAATTGTTTACTGCCTTTAATCTTCAGTGATTTGTCAGAAAACTACAAACTATGAGGAACAGACCAAACATTTGATACAAATATCTGGACCTTCTGTGAAAACCTGGACAGTTGAGAGACATGGAAGGTGAGACAGAATTACACTGTCTTTCTGACAGAGCTTGCAAAGTACTTTACAGGTTTCAGAGCCAGCAAAATACGTAGTGCCTTTTTTTTTGTTTGTTTAAATATTAGTACATGCAGCAGATAAAGCTCCATACACTACAAAGAAGTATGACTGGGTCTCTGATTATAATCCTTAATTATGTGTTCTTGACATAGATGCCAAGATTCATCTCTTGAGCTTCACTCTTGAGAAGAATTTCTTGCATCATTGTTTGAAGACATAATAAGCAGGTTATGACTGGCAATTGGCATCTCACTCATAATCCTCTATATTTTGTACAATATAATTTAATTTCTTCATTTATTTTATCTTTCGATATGTGTATTTCATATAGTACATTAAGGTGAATGATTCCTAATCTAAATTGCACATAATTCAGAGGCATTATTACAAATGCACCTGATTTCTTTTAATGAAGAAATTGTCTATCAAAATGAATAAGGTAATTTTTCTACCTTTGCCTTAACATCATGACATGACTCCTTATATAAGATGCAGCAAAATATATTTTAAGTGCTCTAAGCTGCTTAATATGGGGTTCAAAATTTTAGAATGATTCTGTTTCATCTAAAAACCATTATTTGTCACTCGACTTGTTTTCATCTATATCTTCAAGTGAAACAGTTTTGAATGATGAACCATCCTCATCATGTTATTTCATAAAATGTGACTTTAAAGCCCTTGACATCTTTTCACATCATGTATTACTGAAATGCTTACATATGCATTCTTGTAGTATGTGTTTACCTCTACCTTCATAAGTCATTGGACAATCATACTAATACAGAAGGCTTTATTACTGAAGCAGTTAAACATATTTTAACTGGCTTTTTCCATTATGCATGGAAAATGAGCAGTATTAATAGACACTGCTTAGTTATGATATTATGATTTAATTTAGACAGTAGGATGTAACATACTTTTCATTTATCCCCTGTGCCACTTTTATTAAAAATGCTTATTCTTTTAGCCAAGACTTTGATTACTTAAATAAGAATAAAATACAAATGTGCCACTACTTTATACAACACTGCATTTCTTCAGTTACAGTTGTATAACACACTCCTGTTAAAATGCCAAGTTTTTGTGATATAAAAAATGAGACCACAATAAATCATTTCAAAACTTTTCCCACTTTTAATGTGACCTATAACCTGTACAATTCAATTGAAAAGTACAATACACTGGTTGCATAAGTGTGCACACCCTTAAACTAGTACTTTGTTGTGTGTGCACATCCTTAAACTAATACTTTGTTGAAGCACCTTTTCATTTAATTACAGCATTCGATTTTCTTGGGTACACACCTGCCATAAATTAAAGAGACTCTGATTAACCCCAAATAAAGTTCAGCTGTCCTAGTAGGACTTTTCTGTCAGTTGCCTGCTGCAACAAAAGCCATGGTTCACATTGAACTTTCAAAGCCTCAAAGGGATCTCATTGTTGAAAGGTATCAGTCAGGAGAAGGGTACAAAAAACTTTCCACAGCACTGGATATTCCATGAAACACAGTAAGACAGTCATCAAAAAATGGAGAAAATATGGGACAACAGTGATGTTGCAAAGAACTTGACATCTGAAAAGACAAAATGAAAACTGGTCAGGGAGGCTGCCAAGAGACCTACAGCAACACTGAAGGAGCTGCAGGAATTTCTGGCAACTACTGGTTATGTATTACATGTGACAACAATCTCCCGTATTCTCTATATGTCTGGACTATGGGGTAGGGTTGCAAGACGGAAGCCTTTTCTTACACAGAAAAACATCCAGGCCTGGCTAAAATTTGCAGAATAATACATCAAGTCGCCCAAAAGAATGTGGGAAAATGTGTTATGGTGTGATGAGACCAAGGCTGAACTTTTTGGCCACAATTCCAAAAGGTACGTTTGGCGCAAAAACAGCACTTCACATCACCAAAAGAATGTTGGTGACAGTATCATGCTTTGGGGTTGCTTTTCTTTAGCTGGAACTGGGGGTTTAGTCAAGGTGGAGGGAATCATGAACAATTCCAAATACCAGTCACTTTTGGCCCAAAACCTTCAGGTGTCTGCTAGAAAGATGAAGATGAAGAGGATTTTTACCTTTCAGCATGACAATGACCCCAAGCATACATTCAAATCAACAAAAGAATGGCTTCACCAGAAGAAAATTAAAGTTTTGGAATGGCCCAGCCAGACTCCAGACCTAAATCTAATAGAAAATATGTGGTGTGATCTGAAGAGGGCTGTGCACAAGAGATGCCCTCACAGTCTATCAGATTTGGAGTGCTTTTGCAAGAAAGAGTGGGCAAATATTGCCAAGTCAAGATGTGCCATGCTGATAGACTCCTACCTAAGAAGACTGAAGGCTGTAATTACTTCAAAAGGGGCTTCAACAAAGTATTAGTTTAAGGGTGTGCACACTTATGTAACCAGCTTATTGTACATTTTTTATTTTTTATATTTTTTCCCCTAATATATATGTTGTTTTTTTCAATTTTTGTATACCTTATAGGTCACATTAAAGGTGGGAAAAGTTTTGAAATGATTTATTGTGGTCGCATGTTTTGATATCACAAAAACCTGGCATTTTAACAGGGGTGTGTACACGTTTTATATTCACTGTATGTTTCACTTTGGTTTTATAGCTCATTTGTTATTCTGATTTAACTTTGTATATAGGATTTAAATCCACCTTCACCTTCTTGTTTTATCTCTGGCCATCCAGAAAACATAATATGCTCTGTTTCTTACCGTATATATAGTTCTTCTTTGTAGCATCTTTTATTGAGTATTCTAAGATGCTTTTAGAAACTAATGAGTAGAAAAATAAATAATATAATTCAATTCAAATTTTAATTCAAATTAATATATTAATTTGTATTTGTTACATTCTACTAATTCACAACTATAAGCTATAATAAAATGTATTTCGGCTAGTTCATTTCCATAATGTCTAAAAAAAGAGTCAGTTAAAGTATAGACATATTCTGAGCACGAGTGGCCTTTCTAAGTACTGTAAAACATGTCGTACTGCCTGGATAAATGACCTGCTCAGAGATATATAGCCTTCAAGGGGGTAATGAGGGATTCAGATCCAGGACTACAGACTACAGCTCATTGCTTGTAGCTTAGCCCTCTGAGTTAACCTGATATGCTTAATACATGGGTGGAATACATACTTGCATTCTGACAAATTTATATGAAATGACAAATTATGTGCACTACTGCTTTATGTGTAGCAATGGATATGGAGAATGTAAATAAAATATTTAATATACTTTTTTTAATGATGAACAGACCTTTTGTGAGGGTGAATTGTTAATATAGTTTCACTCGTTTACATTCATCTAGTTTATGTACTTCAAGATGAAATAATAATTGATGTAATTAATGTCAATCATTAGGCAATGCCAGACAGGTGTCTGGAGTTATTCCCATGAGAAAAGGATCCAGGTGCATATCCAATGTATTCTGCTGAAGTCTCTGAGCCAAAACTCTGATTTAAGATACATAGACTGACTATGCGTGTATTTATTACAGTGTACTCAACCTTTTTTTAACTTCATTTCATTGCCTCAAAAGACAGAATTTGTCCTGAGAGCAAAATTGATAGAGAAAAATTCATATCTGGGACTTAGATGCCATCAAATCAAATAATGTAAAGTTAAGTAAAGAATGTGAATAAGCCAAAAGTAGGGCTTGTGGGATATTTGCATGTACAGTATGAGGAATAACAAGTGCACAATAAAGAGCTTGTTACAAGTACAAAATAAGAAGTTGTTACATACCTTTGTATATACTGTGTACACAAGTACCAGTTATTGTCAGTTTGAGGCTAACAGTTACTGCCACAATAATTGTCATAGCAATTGCTTAACACTATTTCCTGATAGATAAGCTATCTTCCATACTTTGGTCTACTATGTAGGTTTGTTCTACCTTTCTGCTGTAAGACCCATCATGCTTTAGTTGCTAAGCTTTGTATTTCAGATGTTCACAGTCTAAGCTTCAAGTCTCATTATGTTTAGTGTCTCTGAAACATAATTGGTCTTGTTTGTTAGTATCACAGTAGGATTCATATATTTGCAGTATATCTGTATTCGTGTGAGAACTTCTGAGATACCCACGTTTCACAATATTCTTTGTAGATATGAGTGTTTGTATATCACTGTACCATGTAACTGTTTATGCGTAATGAAAAACATTTGTTAATTATATATTTTTTCCAAACTGTGTCACTGAGTTTAACACTGAGCTGCATTGCTCTTTAAAAGTTAAATAAAAAGCACAGATAAGTACTAGGCTAGCTGCTGTTGTGGGCCATTTTAAGTCTAGCTAGTTTCCTCTAAATGCTGAAAATCAAACACTGTACTTTGTGAACCTGATATAAAAAAAAACTTGCTTTCAGTGTAAGTGGTCATTTACACTGAGAGCAGGTATTTTGCAAGCTGGCCTCCAGTGGAAGTCTGTTTATAGATCTTACACTGAAGTAAGTCACTTACACTGAGAGCCCAGGCAGGAAGACTTAGAAGATACGAAGATAAATACAAAAGAAAGGTACAAAATACGCAATTTATTGTTGATCCAAAAAAGTTTTATAGAGAATTGTGAAATAAGGTAAAAGTAATTGAAAGACCGCCAAAAGAAGAAAAAATAGATGCATTTTGGAGAAGTATCTATGAAGATACTGTGGAACATAACAAAAATGCTAAATGGATAGAAGAAGTTAAGACAGAATAAGAGGGTTAAAGGTACAGGATATGAAATGGAATGAAGTAACAGCCAGAGAGTTCGAAACAAAGTTAAAAAAGTCTCTAATCGGAAAGCTCCAAGCCCAGATGCAGTGCATAATTTTTGGCTGAAAGTGTTAACATCTTTGCACAAAGATTTAGCCCTGAGTAAGAACTATTTATATGCACACCCCGAACAGACATCAACCTATTTAACAACAGGAAAAACAATGCTCCTACTTGAGTAAACTTGCAAGCTATCCTAAAAATTATAGACCAATAACTTGCCTTCCGACGGCATATAAAGTCTACACGGGAATTGATGCTGACAGAGTTTATAGTCATTTAGAAGAAAACTCAATTATGGCAGTAGAACAAAAGGGCAATAAAAGAAAGTCATATGGAACAAAGGATCATTTGTTGTTAAATAAAGTCATAGTAGACAACTGTAAAAAGGGAAGAATCTAAGTATGGCATGGACTGACTACAAAAAACATTTGATAGTATCCCACATTCATGGATAAAAGAGTGCTTAAAAATGTATAAGATACACTCTACACTGATTGACTATATTACAGTGACCATGAAACACTGGCAGACCGCTTTGCAATTAAGCCATGATAAAGGACAAATTATTATCCCAGGGATAAAAAATTGCCCTTAACCCATTAAGCTGTTTACTTAACAACTTAGGCCATGGCTATAATTTGGCTCCTAGAAAACAACAAAGTGTAAAGACTTCCCATCTTCTCTTTGACAATTATTTAAAACTGTATAGCTCATCAGATGAAGAACTGAAATCACAACTGCAAGTCAGATGATATAAGAAAGTCATTTGGTCTTGATAAATGTGCAAAAGCAACCTTTAAAGCAGGAAAACTGCAACGCCAGGAAAACATCAGTTTGGGACAAGAATGTGATATAAAAGATCTTGAGCAAGAGGGAGTGCATAAATACTTAGGAAATGATGAAGGATCAATAATAAAACATGAACAAATGCGAATAAAACCTGGTAAGGAATATTTCAGAAGACTTAAATTAATCCTAAAAACAGCACTGACATCTAGGAACAAAATCCAAGCTATAAACCAATTTGCTCTTCCTGTCCTAATTTACAGTTTTGGAGTGATTGACTGGCCCCAAAATGTGTTAAATAGATTAGATAGGAAAACAAGAAGGATGCTTCATGCTCACCAAATGATTTATAAAAATCAGTGCATACCAAGATTATACATTCCCTGTTCCGAAGGAGGGATGGGCCTCCATGAAATCGATTACATGTATAGATCAGCAATTGTGGGACTGCACATGTCCGCTGATCTCACAAGACCCAAATGTAGTGAAAGTGTTAAAACATGAGGAGAATAAATCCATGATGACTTCTCTGCTTAATTTAGCAGAAGCATGTCGTCATCAAGCAGGAATGGAAATCAAACCAGAAGTGGATAAAAATCAGACAGCAACTGAATGTGCCAAAAAACAAAAGAAAGAATATAAGGAGAAGGACCAGATGAGTAGGCGAGAAATGTGGAAAAAGTATAAATATAGTTGTAAGCATAGAAAACTTCTGGAAGAACCTCATGTTGATCAGGAACGAATGCAGGAATGGTTGAGGAGAGGTGAATTCAAACCAAAAGATGAAAGGTTAATATTGACAGCCCAAGACAGTGGGCTGCGTACATGTTGGTTTACAAAGTTCATTGAACATGTGGGAGAAACAGACAAATGTAGGTTTTGTAAAACCGAATTGGAAAAAGTTGCACACCTTGTTGCTGGTTGCGACATATTAATGGCAGAATGACTGTATACTGAAAGGCATAATAATGTGGCAAGATTGTTGCACTGGGGATTGTGCAAACATTATGTTATTGAAGTGGCTGAAAAAACACTGGAAACATGAGCCACAAAACATCACAGAAAATGATGAAGTTTATATCACATGGGATCACCCATTACCGACAGTTCAAAAGATAGATGCTAAAAAAATGGATATAGTGGTCCAAGAAAAGAAGACAAGAGATTGATCATTGAAATCACCACACCCAGTGACTACAGTGTCTTGCATACAGAGAGACACAAGGTCATAAGATATCAGGATCTACAGGCAGAAATGAGTGCAATGTGGATGAAAGATACTCAGACAGTTCCAATAGTAGTAGGAGCAACGGATCTTATAAAAAAGAACCTACAGTTGTACTTAGATATGTTACCAATCCATGTAACTCCATACAGACTGCAGAAGGAGTCATTACTGGGCACATTATGGGTGCTGCGAAGAGCACTTTTGGCTTACATCAAAGACTGAAACAATACTAATTTCATGAACTTTAATCGTACTTTGACTTAGGAATGGGGTCCATTCCTGTCATGGTATTAGAAACCCAGAAGATTTGGAGAAATTAAAAAAGAGCATGTCTTTTCTGAATCAAAGCAGATATAAACTGAGAACAACTCTTTTGGAATCACATTCCTGTCATGGTATTAAAACTCTGAACCTTTGGGGAAATAAAGGGAGTTGTCATGTTCGGTGTTGCATATTTGCCTAACACAATCCAGCATACAAATAATTCAAGCAAGAAGTATCCATAGTATAATAAAATGCAGTAAAGCAGTGCAAACCAGCTAGACTGTGCACATCTCTAAAAAGATGAAAAGCAAACTGTACATCAACAGTTGGCAACTAAACAACCATCACACTAACAAGGATTAGCATGGCATCCTTGCAAAACAGTATGAAAATATAATAAAAACAAAGAGAACATAGGAGGAAGATACTGAGAGAAATACACAGGAAAACAAATTGGGATATATGCTACATAAAAGATGCACATACAGAACAAACAACAACAGGCGTCACTGATGTTACAATATAACGATATCAACCCTCTATTATGTCAGAAAGAGATCTGGAAGCAGTCTGAAAAAAAATGTAATCAACAGCAGGTACTGAGAATGTTAGGGTATGTGTATACAGACCCCCAAACTAAAATGATCATTACAGGGAGAACAATGAAAACATTCCAACAAATCAGGAAGCAGCATAAATCCCCTGTTCTCACACTCAACGACCATACCGTACTTTGCTAAAAGTAACAAAACAAAGTTATGCAAGCAGAACAAACTAACAGAAATGTAGCAGCAATGCAATAAACATTAATAAAGAAATACATGTAACTGGAGAATTGTACAGCAAACACATAGACCTAAAAAAATTGCACAACACACACACACTACATAAACAGATGTCTCTAAATTAGGAGGCAATAGTGCAGCATTTAATTTAGGACACACCTACATATTTATATATACTAAAGCATGCAAAGTAAATAGGGGCATATGCGTACAGAAATATAACATGGAGTTGATAGAACAGCGTCATTTGCGGTAGGTAGGGCAGAGGATATGCATATGGCAAGACACAAGTTCACACAGCAATAGCAGTATGAAAGTGTCTCATGCACACCCCAGGTGCTACTGATCACAGTTGGTACCAGGCTTGCTTGTGTCACATTGGCAAGACATGGATCCAAATGCCATCAAACATTGTGCATTATGCACAGATATAGCACTATGTTAACAAAGTAAAATGATGGCTATCATTCCATTCACCAGCTGGGTCCATTCTTAAGGTAAATGATTAGCTGTTTGCTATATGGCTAAGAGCCTGCACCATCCCCTGACTGCTAATCTGCTAGGCTACCTTTATCTTTTCTCAAAAAAATGCAATATGCCACCCATGGATCTGTTATATGCCTGCATTGCCCAAACAGGTCATGTCAAATAATACATAAGGTGTTGGGGGACATGATCTGAGAGAGTTAAACATGATGCCAAAACCTCATAATTGTGAACTACCTGGTCATCTGCAGTCCACAGTGCCAACAAAATGGCAAATGACCAATATGAGGACAAGCAAGTATCCCAGTGTGTATGATGCCCTTGTTCAGCAACCTGAATCTTAACTTCACTCCTGACCAGTACTTGAGTAGCCCACTGTCAGTAGCATATACAGCAGCAGGCTAATCACTGAGTGTCCATCTGAACTTGCTTAGAATGAGTGAGATGGATTCTTGCCTGTGAAAACACAGTAGTAAGAGCCAAAATTATCCTACAACCAGTAAAACACCATTCTTATATGCAAAATCATGATGTATCACTTTATCAGTGTAGTGTGTTTCTGCTTTTCACCAACATTAATGGTGTAAGTGATATAAGTTACATTCTGAAAAAATATAAAAGAATATAGTAGCTATCAGCAATACAATAGATGAAGGGATGGAATCAGTATTGCTTCAGTGCATACACTACACAAGTCTAAAATACAGTGTGATGAACTCACTGTTCATGTGCACAATGAAATTAGTACACTACAAACAAATGAAATAAAGATATAAACAATATGCTGCAAGTCTGCCATCACCATAACCAAAACAAAATCAAACAGAGCACCTCGCTGACCCTCTTCAAGCACTACCTTGATGAGTGGATGGGAAACCACAAATTTGTCCCAGGAGTTCCACCTGTGTCCCTCATTGACAGGTGCTGATTGATGTTTCTTTTTTGGGATAAACTCTTGGCTAGGCTTGTGAAGGCCCCAGGGCCATTAGCCTAGCAACCTGCTATGATCCTATGATCCTATAAAATAAAGCAAAACATGATATTATGCACTGTGCCTAACTTGTAGCACAAAGCAGATTTTTATGGGATATAGTGGATTAAGGAGGGAATGTGAAAAAATGTGCACCTCAGTTTTGAGTGATTCAAATTGATTTATAACTTTGTATGTATCATTAATGTGCCATCGATATGTCAAATACATCTATCATTTTTTACTTATCACTGCAGAGAAAGTTTAATTTTATTGCGCTGCTGATAATTGCAAGACTTGATAATGTTTTTATTGTGTTACACACACATATATGTATATCAGTACACAGTACATTAGTTATATTACAGAGTTATGTTTAAAGTTACTGTCCTGTACTATTGCGTATATGGCAACTATAAGGGTGGAAGCAAAGTCCTCCTTTATTAATGATATGGAAAATAGGTACACAGGGAAAAGTGGATACAAGTGACTGCTGATGTCACTACAGATAGGGATGGATCCTCATGCCTGGTGTAAAACGACCATTGGTACTTCAATTATATTGATGACTGTGTTAGGAACAATTGCAAGGCTTTATCATAGACAGCCATACCACTAGTGGTAGAACTAGTCAGGTTTCAGCTTTCACACCAGATGAGGAGTTCCACAATTCCTTTAGTAATCGAACAGCCCCAGGTAGAATTTTCCCTATGCTACTCTGGGCTTTTGCAACTGGCATGTTATGGTTGCATAGTTGTTATGCACACAACCACATACATGGTAGTTAAACCAATTTTTATACTCTAGGCTTTTGTGTTGATGGCAGCATGTTCACTACCAGACATCCCACAGGCAGAGTTCTCAGATGGGCATTGCAGTCAGGAACCCACCAGTGGAGTGTCCAACATTCCATGCACATGTCATCTCCATGCCGTTACCAAGGGATCTGAATGGAGAGATGAAATGAGCAGGATAAGGAAAGTAGTGCTGCTGGAACTAAATTCATTCCCCAAGTTTTTATGAGTACCTTCACATGCTGGATCCCATTTTACAAAATCTCACAGAGATAACACTGATATTAGCTCATTAACACCTAAGTGGTGTAGAATGTCACACTTCTAGCAGCCTACATAATTGCTATATTGTAGAGCATTTTTTTAAATAAACTTAAAAATCATAAGAAAAACAAAGGTAAATATTCTGTGAACAATCAAAGCTATCAAAACTGTAGAAATAGCAATGTAATCAGTAAGAAGTGCTCTTTAGAGTGATAACAGTCAGTGTGTTCATAGTCTTTCCATAAATACTATAATATATTATCTTCTTCTTCTTTCAGCTTTTTCCCGGTTAGGAGTCACCACAGTGGATCACCTTGTCGTTGCCAGCCTGGCACCCAACCTTCCACAGAAGGCACACTCACGTGTCAATCCACCTGCAGCATGTCTTTGGGATGTGCTGTGAGGCGGCAATGCTAACCACTGCACCACCGTGGCCGCCCAAATACTATAATATATTATAACATACACAAACCCCAAACTATACTTTTACTAAACCTCCACATACAAATTGTCATATCTTGGATCTGTACAACTTAGACATATATTGTTAGAACATTTTTGTTAATCAGACTTAAGCTTTCACACGATAAGAAGAAATTCTTCTAGGAGTGCATGTTTATTGATATATTTGCAAAAATATGAAAACAAATGCATAATTGTATAATTAGGACTATAAATAACAGTGACTGTCTCTCAAGATAATGGAACTTACAGTATGAATATTAAAGACAGCTTTCTTTAACAACGTATAAGGTTTCATCTGATGTCATGTGACATTTTGTAGGTCACGTGTTTCTTGAAGGGTTTTTTTGCTCCTTTTTTTTGCTCCCTCTTCCTCCATCCATCATTTTACCGGTCCAGCACCCTTGTACCTGTCTATGCTGAGTCTACCAGCTACTGATCCCCTACTTAATCTGGTGTAATGCTGGGGCACTTGGGGGCTCAGCATGTTGGTGCACCTGTAAGTCAGGGGTTACTTTGTATGGACTACTCATTTCAATACCCCCCTCCCCCATGGTATAGCCTGGGGGACAAGCATACAGTGGAGATGTATGGCATTTCACCCTTCTCATGCAAGAGTTCATCAATATCTCCTCCCATAAACCTCACTTGTGATCACCCCACCATGTGATGTCCCCTGCCACCACCAAAGATTGTTACCACAGCTGTCCATGGATCAACCAATCCACCCCTGGGATGGTTACATCCATTCCTCCTTACCACTCTGTCAGCTGCCGTTAATTGAACCAGGGTTGGCTGTGTTGTATCCAGGGTTTTATCCCTCTACACCACTAGAGTGGCTTGTTTTTTAAACTTTTAAGTACATATGGAAATATTGTTTATTTTTATAATTACTAACAAACAACTAAGCAATATCTCAGGCATAGTGTAATATAAATAGACATTGATAATGCATTTTCCTGTTTCCCACCATGGCATGTTGCACCATATAACAACATGTAGATCTCTCAGCTATGGTAATATGAACATAAATATGAAAATATGAATAATAAGTGGTAAACACTGATTAATTTCACTACTGTAGAAGATCCTATAGTAACAGTCTTAATGTTATTTTGTTAATAACTCCTTGCACTTTCTAATACTTTCTGTTGCTAATGGTGAGTAACTTAGTTAAAGAAGTCAGATCCAAAAAGGTCTGCACACCATAAGGAGCTATGGATATGAACTAGAAATTTACAAAAAAAGGTGGTATAGGCTTGAATGAGATAAGGCTGTATTTTATATATCACAGAGAATGGTAGGTTAAATAATTAAAAAGAAGACTGGGTGCACAGGTCCCAGGATAAAAAAGTGCTACTCCTGGTGAACACACTGATGTCAGGACTGTAAAAAAAGGGCAGTGTAGAATACTCAGGACATGGAAGTACCCCTATCCAAGGTTAGGGCAGGCTCAAGAGAAGGGTGACCCCCTGTGTGTCAAGAAACCCACAATTTCCAGATAAACGATATGCAGAAAGATTAAGGATGAAATTTATGAAAAGAAAACTACTTGCACATGAAAAACTGTCAAAAGCTACAAATAAAAATTTGTATTCATAAATACAACAGATCCATGAAGATCCATGAAGAACATTACCTAGGTGAATAACCTTCGGGCTGCCTGATAAAAGAAGTGACAGAGGTAGTGAAAAATGTAAAGAAGAAAACCATGAGATTTTAAAAAGGTATAAATGGGAACATGAGCATAAGAAAGAAAAAGAGATCTGCTCTGGTGCAAAGGAGAAAACCATACTAATAAAAAAAAAAGCAGATCCATAGGTTCATAGGTAGGTTCTAGGCTATTGGCCCTAGGGCCTATATACCTATATAAGCCTAGCCAGAAAGTTACCCTGGCTTTCGCCACCCAAGAAAATTATTTTCCTGTGTCCCTGTGCCACAGAAGTGATCCACGGGGTGAATTTCCTATCTCCCATCCAGTCATCATGATTTTTCTTGAAGAGTGCTAATGAGGAGCTTTGTTTGATATAGTTAGGTAGTTTGTTCCAGAGTATGGGAAGTCTCTGGGACAGGAATATATCCCTCCCTCATGTTCTGTTTATTGTGATGACAAGGTTTAGGTCCCTAGAGCATGTAGCTTGGAGGGATTGGGATTTCTTTAAGTGGAGGATGTCCAACAGCTCTGGGTTTGACATAGCTTTGTATGTTAGGCAGAGATCGCCTCTGAGTAGGCGATATATGACGGAGTAAAGCTGGAGTTTTTTGAGACGGTCTGTGTAGGGCATCTGTTTGAGGCCAGTAATCCTCTTTGTGAGGTATTTCTGTGGCCTTTCCAGTTCTTGTAGATGTCTTGTGAGGTACATACCAAAAGGGGCGCTGTATTCTATAATGGGTCTAATGAGTGACGAGTAGAGGAGAACAATGACCTCTTTTTTCCTGGCTGAGAAACCTTTTGTTAATGAGGTGTGCCACTTAGAAGGATTTCCTGACTACTGTGGCAATGTGATTGTGAAAGTAGAGACTACTGTCCACCTGTGTCCCAAGGTCTCTAAGTAGACTACCACCTATGTGGTAGTTCATGGGTACACAGTTTTTACCAAAAGGGATGACAATGCACTTTTTGGCATTGAGGTTGAGGCCATGGCTTTGACACCAGGCATCTGTTACAGTGAGGCCCATTTGTAGGATGCCCACTTTGTAAGGAGTTTCGATTATGGCTCCTAGTTTGCAGTCATCTGTGAACTTCATTAGCCAAAGACCTTCTGTGTTAGCTTGTACTTCAGAGAAGTAAATACCAAACATGAGAGGACCCAGGACTGAACCCTGTGATACTTCACTTGTCACTGGTCTGAAGTCAGATTTGGAGTCTGCTACTTTCACAGTGTTGGTTCTGTCAGTGAGCCAGTTGGCAACCCATCTTGTGACACAGGGATTTATACCTAGTTTAGTGAGTTTATCTATAATTCCAGAGTGGAAGATGGTGTTGAAAGTCTTGGCGAGATCTAGATAGGCTGTGTGAACCACCTTACCCTCATCTACGGCTTTGGTGACTGCTTCAAAGAAGTCAATCAGGCTTAGGAGACATGATCTGCCTTTTACAAACCCGAACTGGGTGGGGTCCAGAGTCCGGAGATTACCATTGTCATTGTTTATAAGTTCGATGATGATACGTTCCATAGCCTTGCAGACCAGGCTCGTCAGGCTAATGGGGTGGTAGTTCCTGGGGTCCATGGTGGCTTCCCCTTTGTGGAGTGGGATAACCATCACTGTGCACCATTCAGTGGGCACAAAGCCTGAGGTGAGGCTATGATTGAACATGGTACTTAGGTGGGGTGCCAGTTCATTCTGTAGTTCATGTAGAATGCAGCCTGGGATGTTGTCAGGTCCCATGGATGCTGTGTTCTTGGCTTTGGAGAGTGTGACTTTTACCTGTGCAGCCATGATTACAGGAACTTTGCACTATTCCAGTATAGAGATGGGCCCTTTAGGGGGTGAGGGGGCGGGTAAAGTTAGCACTGAACCTATCTGCCAGAATGGTGGCAATATCAGTTGGTTCTATATATTTAGTGCCATTGTGCTGTAACTCAGAGCAGATCTGAGTGTTGCCATTGAGATTCTTGACATAGCTATAGAATGCTTTGTGGTTGTCTTTAGAATCACTGGTGATTTTGTTTTTGTAACTAGCTTTGGAGGATTTTATGAGGGATCTCAGCTTCTTACTGAGGTTGACCAGGGAGTTCCTCCAATCATAGGATTTTACTCTTTTTGTAACAGTTTCTTTCTTCTGTTGTAGAGTTTGTTTATGGCAGGGAACCACCGGATTGGCTTCCTTTTTTTGGACGATAGCATCTTGGTTCTGTTAGGGATTGCACAATCCATGCACTCGTGTAAGTGCTTATAAAGTGCATTTGTGTAGGATTCAGCAGTCATACCTCTATTGTCCATCTGCATGGATGTCGTGAAGTTTGCCACTTCTGTCTTAAGAACCGTGAAGTTGGCTTTGGAGAAATTTTTTACAGTGGTTTCCCTAATGGGGGTGGGGACTGGATGTGGATATCTAGAGTGATTAGCTTGTGGTTGGATCTGACCAATGAGGAATTGACCTCTGGTGTGGAACACCAGTTGCCCATGTTGGTAATGACCAGGTCTGGGATATTGCTGCCCCTGGTGGGGGTGTGGATAAGTTGATCCAAGATGCTGGAATTTATGAATTCCAGAAAATGTTGAGCAAAAGAGTTGGTACATGAGTAGTTTTCCCAGTTAATGGTGGGGTAGTTGAAATCGCCCATTATTAGGGTGTTAGGTTGTACCCTAATATTTTCCACTGCATCAAGAAATGAGGAGTGGGAATCCTGGGGCATGGTGCGGGATCTGTAGCAAGCTACAATTTGGATTGCTGTCTTGCCCAGAGTTAGCTTCACTTGGATAATCTCGGATGCATTATGCTGAGCAACTAGCCTGGAGGTGTGGATATCCTTAATGAATATGGACATGCCTCTGACTTTAGAGTTTTGGTCCAGGTTAGGTGGCCGAAAGGTGTGGTATAAATTATAGCCTGGTAATGCAGGGGTGCTCTCTGGAGCCTTGAACCAGGTCTCTGTCACTGCACAGATGTCAATGTTCTCCTTTTTAAGGAGTGCCTCGAGTGAGTGCATTTTGAAGTTTAGACTTCTAGCAGATACTTGAAATGAAATACAGGCAAAGGTATATGGAAAATTTTACAAAACAAAAACAAATGGGGGTGGTATAGAAAAGAGGATTAGTAAGGTAGAAGTTAAACTAAAAGAAATTGAAGTCACAAGTTATCTGTAAATTGAAGAATTTTGTATGGAGAATCCAACATAGGCAATGGCTAAGCATGATGGAATAATGGGTCCCCAGATTAAAGAGGAGCAGGGGAAGCAGGAGACATCAGAAGATTTGTCACATGGTGATGTTCTGGCGACTCCTGAAGGAGACCAGTATGAAAGTCCAACTGAACTTCCACAGCAAGTGAAGGATCAGGAAACAATGACAATGCTGATGTGGGTAATGTTATGGAGTATTGGGTAATGGATTCCCAAATGAAGAAGCAACAGATGAAGCAGGGTGCATTTGAAGAGGATATGTCACAAAAAGATGTTCTGGAACTTTCTGTAGAATACTCACAGGAATACTCACAGGAAACAAAGAGCAAAGAAAATGCTCTCAATCCAGAAGTAGGTTATTTAAGGAAGACCTGCTTAACTTAATAGAAATGGCTAGACATATTAATCTAGATGAAAGAAATAGATTACAGAAAATGAGTAAGACCCAAAATGTTAGAAGACTGGTAAAACAGATGAACATAGTAATCAGGACTATTAAGAGAAATTCACATAATATAACAGAATTACATAGAAAATGCAACCATGGAAGCATCAAATTCAGAAAACTGTAAAGCTATTAAAACAAGAAGTATCACTATTAGTAGACCACAGAAAAGGGAAAGCTAATGAAAAATACTTAGAAAGTTAGATATGGTAAATCAGTGCTCAGTATAAAAAACACACCAGGATTTATCATGCACTGTTGTCAGTAATAAACTAGAAATATCAGCACAGACAGAAAACCATAGGAGGCATGCAGATAAATATAACAGAAACATAAAAAATAAGCAGTTCATTAATGACATAAAAAAGTTTTATACAGAATTGTGAAACAACGTAAAAGGAATAGAAATATGACCAAAAAGAAGAAACAGACCCTGTTGAACATAATAAGGATGCTCTTTAATCTGGGGACCCATTATTCCATCATGCTTGGCCATTGCCTATGTTGGATTCTCCATGCTAAATTCTTCACTTTACAGATAACTCGTAACTTCAGTTTCTATTAGTTTAACTTTTACTTTACTAATCATCTTTTCTATATCACTCCCATTTGTTTTCTTCATTTTTTGTATTGTAAAATTTCCGATATACCTTTGCCTGTATTTCTTTTCCAGTATCTTTGGATCTACTTTTTTATTATTAGTATGGTTTTTTCCTTTGCACCAGAGCAGATGTCTTTTTCTTTCTTATGCCCATGTTCCTCTTTATACCTTTTTAAAAATCTCATGGTTTTCTTCTTTACATTTTTGCTCTGTCATTTCTTTTATCAGGCAGCCCGAACGTTAGTCACCTAGGTAATGTTCTTCATGGATCTTCATGGATCTGTTGTATTTATGAATACAAAATTTTATTTGTAGCTTTTGACAGTTTTTCATGTGCAAGTAGTTTTATTTTCATTAATTTCATCCTTAATCTTTCTGCATATCGTTTATCTGGAAATTGTGGGCTTCTTGACACACAGGGGTCATCCTTCTCTTGAGCCTGCCCTAACTTTGGATAGGGGTACTTTCATGTCCTGAGTATTCTACACTGCCCTTTTTTTACATTCCTGACATCAGTGTGTTCACCAGGAGTAGCACTTTTTTATCCTGGGACCTGTGCACCCAGTCTTCTTTTTAATTATTTAACCTACCATTCTCTGTGATATATAAAATACAGTCTTATCTCATTCAAGCCTATACCACCTTTTTTGTAAACTTCCAGTTCATATCCATAGCTCCTTATGGTGTGCAGACCTTTTTGGATCTGACTTCTTTAACTAAGTTACTCACCATTAGCAACAGAAAGTATTAGAAAGTGTAAGGAGTTATTAACAAAATAACACTAAGAGGATATGAAATGGGATGAAGTAACAATACACAAAAATGAGACTAAATGAATTAAATCTCCTAAATGGAAAACCTAGGCCCAGACACAGTATGTACAGTCTGGTTAAAAGTACACAAAGATTTAGCCATGAGTAAGGATTACTCACATGTAAGCTGTTCTAAGCACTATAGACCCATAACGTCTCTTCCAACAAGATGCAAACTATATATTATAACTGATGCAGACAGAGATTATAGTCATTTAGAAAAAAATCACTTATAACAATTCAACTAAAGGGTAAAAAAAAGTCATATGAAAAAAGGCTGTTTGCTGCTAAAAAAAGCCATAACAGAGTTGTAAAGGGAAAAAAAAATTAAGCATGGCATGGAAGGATTACTAAAAAGCATTTGAAAGCACCCCACTTTTTGTGGCTAAAGGACACTTATAGATGTACAACATACACCCTATGTCAATTAACCGCATTATAGTGAACATGAAAGTGGCAAAATGTTTTTGCAGTTGAACTAAGGCAAAGGGCAAATTATTAAAATTCAAAAGGGGATATTCCAGGATAATTCTTTGTCAGCGCAGCTGTTTTGTCTTTCCCTTAACCCATTATGATGTTTACTTAACAGATTGGGCTATCATTACGATTTGGGTTCTAGAAACCAAACTTAACAACTTAACACTGTATAGTTCATCAGATGAGGGGTTAAAAGCACACCTATAAATGGTTAAAACTTTCTCGGATGACCTAAGAATGACATTTGGTTTTGATAAATGTGCAAAAGCAACATTTAATACAGGAAAACTGCAGCACAAAGAAAACATGAATCAGGAAACAGGAATGCGATATAAAGGAACTTAAGAGGGAGCGTAAAAATATTTGGGAATATATAAAAGATTGGCAATAAGGCATGATCAAATGAGAATAAAGCTCAGTAAGGAATACTTCAGAAAATTAAAACTAATATTGAAAATTGCCTTGACTTCTAGAAATAAAGTCCAACAAATTTATTCTTCATGTCCTAACTTAGTTTTGGGGTGATTGACCAGCTCCAAAAATATTGGATCGATTGGACAAGAAAACTAAAAAAAGATTCATTCTTAAAATAAATGATATATAAAAATCAGTGTATACCAAAATTATTTATTCCTGTTCTGAAGGAGGTATGAGACTTCAAAATTGATTATATGACTAGATCTGCAATTGTGGGACTGTGTACATATATGCTGACCTCATCAGATCCAAACATAGTGAACATTTTAAAACACAAGGAAAAAGAGTCTAAGATGACATCTTTGCTTACTTTAGCAGAGGCATTTTGATATCAAGCAATAATGGAAACCCAACCAGAAGAAGATAAAAATCTGACAGCAACTGAATGTATCAAAAAACACAAGAAACAACATAAGGAAAAGGATCAGATAAGAGGAAAAGAATATTGGAAATTTCATACATTTAGTGACAAGTACAATGATCTCCTGAAACAAGCACATGTTGACCAAGATTTGACACAGGAATGGTTAAGGAAAAGTGAACTGAAATCAGAATATGAAAGGCTAGTAACGGCAGCCCAGGAAGTAGACTGCTTACAGTTTGGTGTACAAAGTCCATTGAAAAGGTGGAAGAAACAAACAAAATGCAAGTTCTGTAAAAGAGAACAGGAAGCAGTCTTACAACTTGCTGCTGGGTATGATACACTCATGGCAGAGGGTCTGTATACTGAAAGGCACAATAATGTGGCAAGACTGTTGCACTGGGGATTGTGCAAACACTGTAATGTAGAAGTAGCTGAGTAACATTGGAAACATGAAGCACGAAGCAGTATAAAGAATAATGAAGCATATATTATATGAGATCACCCATTACCAGCAGTTCAAAAAGAGATGTGAAAAAAAAAACAGATATAGTTGTTGTTGAATTTCGGATTTTCCCGGTTAGGGGTCACCACAGCGGAACTCCGGTCCGCAAATGATTGGCAGTAGATTTTGATGAATGCCAAGGTGCCAGCTCAACGTTCAACCATTAACAAAGGCCCATTTAAGCATAGTAGTCATTGAAAAAACACAAAAGAGCGATTAATCACTAAAAATTGCTATACCCAGTGATTAAGTGATTTACAAACAGAGAGATATAAAGTCATAAAATACCAGGATCTGCAAGTGCAAGCAGAAATAACAGCAATGTGGAAGAAAGACACCCAGACAGTTCCAGTAGTAGTAGGAGCAACAAAGTCTAATAAAAAAACATTTACAGTCATACTTAGACATGTTCCCAATACATGTAACCATGTATGAATTACAGAAGGAGATCATTCTGGGAACACTGTGGAAGAGCACTCCTGGCTAACATCAAAGACTGAAGCAATATCAATTTCATGAACTCTAATCATACCATGACTTAGGAGTGGGGTCTGTTCCATCATGCTATTAGAAACCCAAAATACTTGAAATTAAGCCAGGGGTTCCCACTGCATTCAGTACACACTTCTCACAACAGTTGCCTCTGGCCTTCCTGCAAGGATTCCCATTTAGCATCAATGACTGCCACCATACCATATCCAAGCATAGCTGCTTCAATTGGGAGTGGCATTTAAGCACAGCCAAGGCAGTCTGTGTTCACTAGTATATGTGAACCACTATAGCAAGAACCTTGCCTGAGTATGGTCAGCATAGCATATGACATCCTCCTTTGCAAACCCTTACGTAAAGGTATATTTTTCATGAGCACTGGAATGCAACATCTTTTAGAGAGGCATTTCCTTTATGGGAATCTATCAGTTGTGTGATTCTTAGAATTTTAAATTATGTAATTCTATGGCATAAGTTTTGAAATACTGAAGGAAGTAACTTATTCTTATCCATGATGTACAGTGACTCATAAAGGAATGGCAGTTTAAGGTATGTTAGGATAAAGTGTTCTGCATAGAAAGTTTGGGGATGGATGAAACCCCCATACTGACAGTTGTTTGCTAAGAAAACAAAACACTCTCACATTGCAAACAGCCTTAACAAGAGCAACATTAAACTTATCTTTTCTTGAAACTCATATTTATTGAAAATGCACCTGGCTACCTATTAAACTACAAGAGATGTACTGAAATTCATAGTCAAATACTATAAAGTGAAATGCTAATTAGCAGCTACATGAAGGGTGCAGGAATTTAAAAGACAAACGAGTAACACATTTACTAACAGCCTAGGCCAGCCCAGTGGATCCAAGTGTCCCAGAGAAGCCCAGGAGCATTGTCTGATGAAGTGACTTGGTCAGAGTTACACCAAAGACATATGAAGGCTGAGTGAATCAAACCCTGCACTACAGAAGGTAGTTCATTAAATCATAACCTTAATCATCTGCACTAAATGCCATACAAACTGTTTTAGCCCCTATTCAGTGCATTTCACACCCATGTGCCTGCAAAAAAAAGCAAAAAAAAGAGAAATAAAAAAAGTACTCAATTAAAATGTTATCTTTAAACTTGTAGACTTCATGCTGTCCAGTTTATTCACAATCAGATAATAAACACACAGTCAATAGTCAACAAAACAAGGAGACAAATGGATCATATCCAAATAATAGGAACCATATGATGATAATCCTGTTTAGTACAATTGATTACTTCCTTTACTACGTAACTACTCCAGGATGCAGAAACGAAGTATATACACCACACACACACACACACACACACACACACACACACACACACACACACACACACACACACACACACACATGTATAACTGCATACCTCAGATATCTGCTTAAGATCAGCTGAATGAATAAATTTATGAATAATTTTCCAGAAATGTATCACATCTCAGTGCTGTCAGAACCATACAGTGAAAGCCATTGCAACTCTCCTATGCCCTCTCAACTTTTTAGCTCAAGAATCTGAAACAAGGAAACAAAATCAGGAACAGATTTAAAAATTTTCTTATATCATTAGAAAGTTACTAAAATAAAAGCTTTGCATTAGTAAACATTTGCTGAAGGTTACATCATCCGAAATGCACGTGCCTGTCATTATTTAGTGACTGCAATTGATAATAATGTGCTAGAAATCCACACATTATGCAAGGAACAGACCAAAAATACCTCTCAGTTTCTTTGCTCAAAGATTCTGTACAAAACAAAAAAAGAATACAGGAAAGGGAGAACAAAGACCCAAAGGGACAAAATTTCAATATTTTATTTATTTGTTAACCAGGTAAACCCACTGGACAAAGTGCCCCTTTTCAGTGGTGATCCAGGAGCACCGTGTGATTAAGCACAAGATTTGAATCCTTCCACATCCATTTGCCTACTATGTGACTTTAGGCAAGTCACAACTAAACAGAACTCAAACTCCTTCTAAAAAATGGATATTGTTTTTAACAGATTAAAAAATGACAGGACAGGGCAAAAGAATGATTGCATTTTTGAATGATAAAACATTGCTTTCTGAATAATAATTATTGGCATTGCCATTACCAGAAAATATTTAATTGACCAAATCAAAAAAGAAAAACTGGCCTTTTCAGCTATTTTCAGATATTTTTTTTAAAAAACAAAAAGAAAAACTAATACAGCTGTCAGCAGTTAGTAGAAACACAGAAATTAATGACAAAAAGACCATGCTGCATCATGTTTTCCATTTTGACTGTATAAAGCTCCAGGGAGTGGCTCTCATTAGCTCTTGTTAGCTTAAATATAAAGCATCGAGACAGTGGAGCTGACAACAGTCAAAACAGAGCAGTTGAGTGGAATGGACCCAGGAAATTGGGTTAGGGAGACGAGTGGCAGATAGTTTCTTTCCCTTTTTTTAAACATTTTAAAGGGCTCTCCAGCCAGCATCTGGCCCCAAGCAGCTGCCTAGGTCACACACACACACACACACACACACACACACACACACACACACACACACACACACACACACACACACACACACACATAGCAGTCCTCAACCTCTCAAAAACTGTGAGGAAAAGAGAAACTAACAAATAAAAAATATATAACAAGGCTAGAATGAAGAATTCAAATTACCAAATAAGTTAGCACTTTAACCTTTAAAAATACATCAGGCCCAATGATAGCTAATAGGTCTTGAGCTTGTTTACCAAATCTGTGAACCAGCTTCCATTTAACCATTTACACACAGATTGAAAGGCACAGACATACAAGTGTACATATGGCACTTTATTTCAGGCATTACCAAAGACTCATGCTGTCGGACTGTGCTGCCCCCTACATTAATGTTTTAATCCTCATGTCTCACAACATTTATATTGCGCTGTTGAAAACTCAAACTGTTGACAGCGTAATAATTGACACAAAAATGTCGAAACCCTCGAACATCGAACGCACACACAAAGAAACCCCACCTAAACACAACACAAATTGCTCTATGCAGGGGGGTAAGCCCCCCTGCACCCCCCACACCCCCCGCTACTTAAATATACCAACTCCAAGATCACACTACATTGCAGTAAACAGAAATCTCCCCTTACGGAGATTTCTGTTTACACACGCAATGACTTTCGCTTTCGACATTTTGGTGCAGACAATATCAGCTTCGATATTGTCGGCCTTCGACAGGGTGAAGTAGACCCATCTCACAAGTGGTGGTGACTATCAGAATTTCCCTGACAGGTCCCACACCACTCACTCCACTTTAACAAACCTATCATATGCAGACACTTTCACATCTATAACTGATATACACTGCAACACACAAGTCACCATTTAGAACATGCTCAGACTTGAATATGATTCACAAAGATAAACAAAATAAGGAGGAAATGTGCCTTGTGAAATCATGCCAAGAAACAAATTCCAACCAAAGCACTCGCAGACCCATTCAGAGCCAACATGCCCCCAATGTCACTGACATCACCTGCTTCACAAACTCAGAATTTGCACTTTCGATATATAATCAAAAGCACAACCTCACATCCTTTTGCTTAGGCTTCTTACCGGAATCACAGGAGTATCCAACAAGAAAGTTAGGTAATCTTTTAAAATACCCACTTCCATTGTTTGCTTGCCAACCATATAACAAGTGTAATTAAGATTTACCCATGGCAAATACACAGTTATATTATACTGACTCTCTTTTAAATAGTATGGAAAGGTAATAATTACATAAAATACTTATAAAGCCACACAACTTTTATTCAGTGAACTATAAAAGAAATTAGTTTTTCTTCAAATTGTTGGCAGTCGGGAATATAGTAATTTTACTCATGATTTTTTAAAGCATGTTAAGTGGGAAAATTGACTGCTCTAACATGGATCAGATGCAATAACAAATATGGTTTAACAATAAAAAGCAGAGTACATTGCAGTACTGTAAAGAAAAGTAATAAACTAGACACACCATTCAGCTGATTAAAAATATTTGCAGGAAAACTTGATTAGAATAATGGAGTATATGCACCTAATTCAACTAGAAGCCCAGCCTGTTAACATTCTATAGTTCATGTAAAAATGGCTATTGTATAGTCAGGAACACAGATAGGTTGGCATAATGGTTAAGGTGTTTACCTTACAAAGATAAGGTGCAGGGTTTGATTCCTCCAAAGGGTAATTGGCTAGGCTGAAAATGGCCCATAAGGGCAGTTAGCCTAGTACTAACCTATGAACCTATAAAAAAGGGAAATGACAGCAAGCAGCTAGCAAGTGAGATATTTTGGTTGCATAGATTTTTAGGAATCTGCTACACTGACAAGCTAATTAATCTTTTAGAGACGAACAATAGCTCACAATAAAATATCTTCAAATTGAAGGACTCTCTAAGAGTTTGGATGATGGTGCTAAATCCAATGCACTGCTGTTCACTGTCTGAGTTTACAAGGACATCTCTGAATTGTTTCCTTGGTATGTGATCCCAGGTAGAAATGTTTTTATCTTGTGAATCAGTTCATGAATCAGAGATGGGCAGTGATACACAATGCTATACTTTGAAAAGCAGACTGCAGAAGAGGAAATGAGAACTCTGTTAGAAAGGTTGATCAGAATGCCCTCCTCACAAGACATATAGGCAAGATAGATATGTGTCTCAGAGGATCACTGTGCTCTGGAACAGGCTCCCCATCCATGTGAAGCAGAGTCCATCCCTAATCCTATTTAAGCATAACTTTGACCAATAGAGGGGAAATTGGAAATTCAGCCTAGGTCTGACCCCCATGTCTCTGACAGACAGAAGCAGACAGTAATGCCCAGGCTAACATACCCCCTCACATAACCTCTAGAAATATCCTAACATACCACCTTGTAATAAATGCCCATGATACATAGGGGCACATGTGGGTTGGATTGCATGGCTAGGCTTATAAAGCCCCTGGTGGTAGTTAGCCTAGTATATAACTATAAACTTATGAACATAAGAAAGGCACAAATCCCTTACAAGTTTATACAATAATGCTGTCTAATGGAGATTAGCAGTAGAAAGTTACAGACAGTTAGAGAGCACTTTTCATTGCTGTAATGTCTTATCTGAATACTCTATGTAAAGTCTTTCATCTCATAAAAAGCATAGATCACTGAATACCACATAACTTTTCTCCTGCTTTCAATCAATTCAGTGTATTGTAAGTTTGTGTTCTATGCGTTAGTAAGTGATGTAGTAAATTCTAAATGAACAAAACCAAGATTAAAAATGTTAGTGCATTCCTGGTAGTGCGTAATTTTGGTGACTTGTCCTGCACACTAAGAAACTTCACACCCTTCAGGACATTATCATTTTCCCAGGGAACTTATTCATTCAAAATAACAATACTTTCTCTAAATTGGGCCCAGCTTGACCTTACATGTAATGGGTCATATACTGCCAAGAGGATGGATATTAACATATTATCACACATAGGCTGTGTCCTGGTCAGCAAATGTTAAATAAATGCTATGGAAGGTTAGTTTTACCATGCTTCAGCCTCCTTAGTGCTATGATTGAATAATGATGGCATATGGTAACACACTACTCCATCATATGAACAACACAATATTTTTTCTATTATTCTATACTATTATAGTATAGCTATAGTAATCCACGGCGGTGCAGCAGTAGCGTTATTGCCACACAGCTAGAGGTTCTCCCGTTCGATTCTCAGCTAGTGTGCGGGGAGTGCCTTCTGTGTGGAGTCTGTATGTCCTCTCCACAGGTCGAGTGGCATTCCGAAAGACATGCGTGAATGGGCGTGCCTTCGTTGAAGGTTGGGCATTGAGCTGGCAACTCAGCACCGTGAAATTCTATTGCCAATCATTAGTGGACCGGAGTTCCGCTGTGGTGACCCCTAACCAGGAAAAGCCGAAAGACAACAACAAGAAGACTATTCTAAAAAAAAAGGAGGGCAGTGGCACCTAATGGCAACAGCTGCTTCAGATCTCATCAGGAAAATGCTTCTTTTGTCTTCTTCTTTTTTACCAGAAACTTCAAGAAAAGCAGTTAAAGATGAAGGAAACATAGATTAAGTTACAGTGCTGAGAATCTGTTAAAAGTTAGATTTGCATTCTCATTTTGCTGTGGGTTTGATCAACTTCTTACAGTGAGGCCTGTAAGCTCAAACATACTACAATAACTACTACAGCTAAGGATTTTGCAGGAACATGGAGATGAATGCAAACTTTGAGCAGATCACACGTTCATGGCAACTGGTAGTCACAAAAAAAGGAAAAGATGTACTCGATTGAGGAAAAGAGGCACCAGAGCAGGAATTTCAGTCAGACTGAAGGGAAACCCTCACAGGCCTACACTGCCCTCCATACTACCAGCCAATGTATGCTCACTTGAAAATAAGATGGATCACTTAAGACTAGAACTGTCATCACAAAACAAGGTAAGAAACAGAAATTTATCTGTGTTTACTGAGAGCTGGTTAAACCTAAATATCAGTGCTAGAACAGTAAATGTAGAGGGCGTAACTTTATTCTGAGCAGACAGAATTCAGTCACTATGTGGCAAGTTCAGAGGAGGGAGAGTGTGTATATATGTTAATAACAACTGGTGCAGCAACTGTGTAGTGACCACCACCTTCTGCTCAGAAAACATTGAAATTCTGTCACTAAAATGCAGGCCCTTCTACATGCCAAGAGAGTTCAATGGAATATGCATCACAGCAGTCTACATCCCACCTGATGCAAATATCAGTGATGCTCTGTCCACCTTGTATCAGTCTATAAGTGACCTGCAAAACAAAAATCCCGAGCACGCAATAGTAATTGCAGGAAACTTCAATCAGGCTAACCTAAAGACTGTATTACCTCACTACCACCAGCATGTAAACTTTGCCATGGTGGGGGAGGGGGATAAAGTTACTGGATAAGGTCTACACTAACATCAAAGGTGCATATAAAGCAAAACCTTATCCACATCTAGGGATCTCTGACCACCTAGCCATCATGCTGGTTCCAGCTTATAAATCCATATTGAAAACCAGTACACTGGCTAGAAAACAAATAAGGATCTGGCCTGTGGGAGCAATAGGCTGCTGTGATAAACAACCATGTTGACTTGGACACATACACTGAGTTGGTCACAGCTTACATTTCTAAGTGTGTGGAGGATGTAACAAACACCAAACTCATCACCATATGGGCAATCAAAAACCTTGGCTAACAAGTGAGGTGTACGAGCTTGTGAAAGTAAGAAATGTAGCTTTCAAATCACAAGATATGGAAGCTTTAAGTGTGGCCAGAGCCAAACTGAACAAAGGTATCAAAGAGGCAGAAAAATCCAAAGTCACTTCAAGGACCAGAAGGATGCCAGGCAACTATGGAAAGGAATTCAAACCATAACCGACTACAAGCCTACATCAGCTTCATGTGATGATAGCATCGAGTTTTTGAACCAACTGAACAAATTCTTCAGTAAGTTTGATGCTGACAACAAATCAACAGCATGCAGAATCCCTGAAGACAAGGATACAGCGGTGCTGAGCTTCAATACAATCGATGTCGCCAGAACTCTAAAACGTGTCAACTTGAGGAAAGCAGCTGGCCGGGTACAAAGGGAATGCGCGAAGAAACTGGCTCCAGTACTCACTGACATCTTCAGCACCTCACTCCATCTAGCCAGTGTTCCAAAATGCTTCAAGGAGATGGCTATCATTCCTCTACCTAAGAAACCACAGCCAACAACTCTGAATGACTACCGAACAGTTGCTTTAACCTCGATGGTAATGAAGTGCCTGGAGAGGCTGGTCAAAGATCATACAGCCTCAATCTTATCTGTAACACTGGACACACTGCAATTTGCATACAGAACAAACCACAGTACAGGGGATGCCATCTCACTAGCTGTCCATGAAATACTGACCCACTTAGAAGGCAAAAACTGCTATGCAAGACTGCTATTCATTGATTTCAGGTCTGTCTTCAACTCTGTCATCTCTCAGAATCTGATATCAAAGCTACTTCAACTGGGCATAGACTCTCATTTATGCTATTGGATTCTGAGCTTTCTTACTGACAGGCCTCAAAAGGTTCATGTGGGAGACAACAGCTCTGGAAATATAATCCTGAACACAGGAGTACAACAGGGGTGTGTCTTAAGCTCTCTACTTTTCAATCTGCTGACACATGACTGCATAGCCACACATGAGATTAATAGAATCATCAAATTCGTGGATGATACCACTGGTATAGGCCTGGTCAAAGATGGACAGGAGTTGGCCTACAGGAAAGAGATTGATCAACTACTGGTCTGGTGTGACAGCAACAATCTAGCACTGAATTTCAGTAAGACAATGGAGCTGATTGTTGATTTCAGAAGATCTCAAGTACCACACAAACCTCTAGTGATGAAAGGGATGACAGTGGAAAGGGTCAAGAGTACAAAGTTCTTGGGTGTTCATATCATGGAAAATTTATCCTGGTCAGTCCTTGTATCCAGCACAGTCAGAAAAGCTCAGCAACGCTTGCACTTTCTAAGGAAACTTAGGAAAGGAAAATTATCAAGCTCCATACTTCAGACCTTTTATAGGAGCACCATTGAAAGTGTCCTGACTAACAGCATTGCAGTCTGGTATGGGAGCTGTAACAATCAGGATTGGAAGGCCTCAAGAGAGTTGTAAGGTCTGCAGAAAGAATCATTGGCACCTCTCTTACACCTCTGGAGAATCTACACAAATGCTGGTGCATCAACAGGGCCAAAAAGATTTCCAGCGATCCCAGTGCATCCTGCCAATGGTCTGTACACTCGCCTGTCCTCAGGCAGGAGATACAGAAGCCTGCATTGTCAGACCACCAGACTAAAAAACAGTTTCTTTCCACTCTCCATTAGACTGTTGAACTCTTTGGAAAAATGAACCATGAAGTCCGTCACATAACTAGCCTATCAAGGGGTTTATTTTATGGATGTGCAATAACTAAGTGCAATACTAAGGTGGCTCACCTACACACTGAAGGACTGTAAAGGGCAATATACAAACTGTGCAATAATTCAGTCTATTCATAGATATGCTGTTATTGTTTCAATTTTACTTTGACAATATTACCTTCATATTGTTCCTTGTCTTCCTTGTCTCCTGTTCTGGGATGGGTGTGGGTCACCGCTGTCCTACTTTACTTACAAATTACTACTTATTAAATGTCTAATGTGATATTTTATTAATTTTTCTCTATCTATATGTGCAACTGTTTCCTGCATTGAGAATGAAGCATTGTAATTTTGTTCAGCTACACTGCTCTGTAATTTTGAATGACAATAACGTTTTCTTTGACTTGACTTTGACGTGATTGTTTGGTTTTCCTGGCTCCATCCTAAATGCTACATCTTCTTTTGTCTTTGTTTTGCATTCATTTTGTTTCAAAGTGCATTCATTTATTCAATGTGGACTGATATGTAGTCATCTGGCAACAAGATAGTACCTGGCAAAGTTAATAAATCTTTTTTACACAAAGGTGATTTCAGTAAAAGAATAGTGAAAACAATACAGTTAAAAAGACTGTATCACACCATTGTAATTCACGTTTTTTGGTATTATTAGCAATACCCATTAGGAATTTAATAGTTCACCCAAGCTGTTGCTTCCACTCCCTATACATCTGTCTAGAATAAGAACATTTATTTATTTATTTATTTGACATTTGTTTACCGGGGAGGTCCAACTGGGCTAAGTAGCCCATTTTCAGCAGAGGCCGGGGGAGAAAAGTTCCACATGTAAACTATGCAAATAACAGACTAAGTACAACTTTAAGATTTCTATAACAGGTTAGACAAACTAAAACAAACATACAACTTTAAGGTATGCATCTGAGACAATACAATACTACGGCAGTTGTATAGCTCACTATGAAGGGGTTATGTTTGTTATACACAGAGTAAAAAAGTAAGGCAGACAATAGTAGAAATAAATAAAAATTAGTTTACAGAAGTCTGGGTCATCATTAATGTAAAACATTTCCAAAAGAGAAATGAGGAAATAAGCTAAGTAATCACGAGGTACAAAAAGGTGTGGTTGTAAGTGCTATCACAGCCATGGGCAATGTTAATCATATTGGAAAACATTCTGCAGTTCATGTAGAAAATTCTGCTGAGGTTATAGATGAGTGGATAGTAAAAGAAGAGTAAGAAAAGATGGGAGAGAAGATGGATGAATAGGAATCTTGTGAAATATAGAATCCTCAGTCATCCTCAAACTTCCTCGATCATTTTGGAAACAATCTCTCAATACACATTTAAGATATTAATTTGCTGGCTCTGTGGCTGAGAAGGACAAAACCCTGACTGTAGGCTGGATGACCTGGGATTAATTACTGACCTGGCTGCTAAAGGAACCAGATGGAATGGAGAATGTGAGCAGCTATGGCAGCTAGTCCATTCTGGGGAATGGGGGCAGTCAGGCTTTGCTGCTATCCTGACACACACAGTGGGGACAGCATGTCACTGCAGTAAAAGCCTCCAGGACCAATGAAGTCATGTCTAAGACACACACACACACACACACACACACACACACACACACACACACACACACACACACACACACACACACACACACACACACACACACACACACACACACACACCAAGTGGTGTATACTGTAGCCAAAATGGGTATGTACAGAGTTATATGTATGTATGACTAGTATTGCAACCATGCCTGTGAGTTACCAAAGACATGTGGAGGCTAGGGCATTTACACAGATTTGTTATGCGGATTCCTGGATGATGGTCTGTATCAAAATACTTACACAGCATAATGTCAAAATGCAAACTTTTGCAGGAGAGGGGGATCAAACCCACAGGCATTGCAGGAGTAGTAGTCTAAGATGGCAGGGAAACAAATGGACAAGCAAGAGACCAAGAAAAAAAATTTAAAATGATACCATTAGTTTGAGCCAGAGAAACTTAAACTGAGCTAACAGAGTCATAATACATTACCTAGCACTTGAGCGTCTATATTACATTATCGTACGATGAAAATAGCGAACGCTATTTCATCTCATCATACCGATAATATCTAAACCACAAAATATCGCACACACGGAACAGCAAATTTTTTCCCAGGGAACAAATTCGCTGCTCCGCAAAAAACAACAAAAAAAACTTAAACACAAAGATAAGTGGGAGGCTTTGTTCCCCACACCCCCCCCCTACTTTAATATACCAACTCCGAGATCACACCATAGTGGAGGAAATGGCAAAGTCCCGAAGATGGTCCACCAAATTTTTTCCCTGGGAAAAAATTCAGTGTTCCATGTCTTTGCTATTTTGCCATTTCGACAGTATCGGATCGACTAAATAGCTTTCGCTATTTAGTCCATTCGATACACTAATATAGACCCGCACTTGAAATAAATACATAGAGAAATAAACTTTATTTCTATTAACTTATAAGAAGTAAGATTAAATATCTGCGTTGCAGACAAATGAAATTCAAAATTGAGAAAACACAAATTTAGCTATTTCACACTCAAGATACACACTCCAAGGTATTCAAGTATGAGAAGGCCTTCCAAACTATTCCACATGCTGGTATCATACAAAAGCTAAATGCTTTAAAAACTGACCCATATGCGGTAAGAATGATAGTAAATGGGCTGAAAAAGCAGAACCCACATAGTGTGTTTCACAGGAATCTCATCAAAAAGTATGAAAGTTGCAAGTAGTGTCCCTCAGGGCTTGATAGTGGGACCATTCATTTTCAGCAATAACTTCTCAGATTTCCAAGCAGAGAGCCAAGATATCTGGCTAACAAAGTTTGCAGACAACTGTCACTGTTTGACGCCTATAACTTGCATATTGAACTCTCCCTAGTAACATTTTGTAATAAAATGGGCTCAAACTAAATACTAAAAAGTGTAGTATTATCACTTTCGGTAGACAAACATCCCTCCAGTACAGCTCTTTTGATTGTGCACCTTTAACTCCTAGTGGGCGTGGCTTGAATCTTTAAAAACTAAAGTTATCACCTTACAATTCTACCAAATACTCATTGACATAGGTCAAATATCAATACAATTGTGTTTGCCATCATGTATGCTTCAAGATAAAATATTCTGATACCTCGTATAGGGCATGGTTTTGGAATTATTAATGCAAATATGAACAAGCAATATTTGACGCCTAGAGGAGCAGTAGGAGGTAACTGCAGATGCACTTGGAGGCGTCACTCGGATGTAATGAGTCAAATTCCATAGACATCACACCATTGCAAAATGAAAATTTAGTTGAGGACATAGGAACTTGGGTTGATAACTCCATCTGTTTTGATTATCACATGATATTGATTGTCAAGAAATCCTTTTACTTACTGCAACTGCAATGCCAAAGGAATATTATCAAGGTTAAAAGAGGTAATGACTCCCTTAAACTCAGCATTGACCAGACCAGTTATCATGTACAATGTCACCTTCAGGATTTAACTCACTAAACATATAAAACAATTAGAAAGCCCACCAAAAAGATCACAGGCCTAAAGTCCATGAGAGAGTAAAAAGAGTTGAAAGCTCTATCCCTTTATTCAGAGTCTTATTGACTTTTGAGGAGAGATCTCTATCCCACATCCCACTCCATTGTTGACCCTGTTGTCCTGGACCTCCTGGATCTCGGCAAGTCCAGTATCTCTACCGATACTAAAACTAGGGACATAAATTTTCACCGACAGATAAATAAAACAAAGTGGATGGATACCAAGTGCCTCCCACCCCTCTGGAATAAACATCTCATGCATGTAAAGCAGTGTGACTCACTAACATCCTTTAACCATAACCAAGATAATTGGATGGATCGCTGCAAATTTACTCTGGGATTGTCTGCTATGGCTCTCCTGGAAAAAGGGAGTGCAGCCTGAGGGAAGGTACTGGTAAGGTGTGAATGGTTCTAAAATGCAGTAGCCTTGGAATAACTATGAAATCTATGAAATCTAGCAAATTTGGCAAAAGCATAACTGTATAACCACATTCATGTGTGACTCCAGATTCTAGGTAAAATTTAAAATATGAATGGAGCTGTTGAATACTATGAATCTAGTTAAAGCAGAAGTATCTTGAGAGACCCTACAATTTCTTCTGAGAAGTCTAGGTATTTGTGGTTTCAAATGAAATTCATCTTGTATACACATTTGCAGAGCTATTAACGATATACATTTAAACTAACTAACAATAGTCATGAAACAAGTACAACTAAGAACTTAGTGCTACAGTTCCTGGCTGTATCTCTTCATATTAAAATAATAAAAAGGCATTGAAATACCATATACTAAGTATTAAATAACTATATTTAACTATAAAACATTATTAAATACTACAATATATTTTTTTAATAAACAGACTGGCAATTCACCATGTCCAAAATAACTACTAAAGTGGTACAGTCTTTAAACCACCTTCCATATCAACAGTGCAGGTAGGTCAGTCAGTGTATACATACAATTAATTATTTAAATGTTCATTTTCTTCTTCTCTGCAGAACTGTTGTAAGGTACCTGGCTCCACTGTATTTTCTTGGTTTCTGTCTAACCACACACCTTTGTGTTTTACACAATGGAAACAGAAGCATAAGCTTCATTTAAAGAAGAGGCTTAATAATTCCCAGTTCTACTGCTTTTATTTCTATCATATTAGACTCTTCTGTTGGATCAATGGATATTTTGTGAATAATCCACATTGATAACAGTTGCACACTTTTACAGTTTTGCCCTTGTACCAATCTAATTACTAAGTCCCATCATCATGCAGTCAAATTATACAAATATCATAATATTCTCCCAGTTTTACTATAGTGATATCCTAGTTACAGGTTTCAAATGAATTTTACTATTTAGATAAAATATGAATATGTCTTATTTCTTGTTCATGTGCTGAACTTATAGTGGGAGTAAGGACATGCACTGTAAAATAATTAAGCAATAACCCATGCCTGGGTGTGGGTAATGCTGGATTTATCCACGGTTGGTGTGGATTGGTCACAAGGGCGAAGCCCAAGTGGCCAAACAAAGACAACCATGGGTAAATCCAGCATTACCCACACCCAGAAGTGGATTATTGCTATTATACAATGACATTATTTAAGAAAAAAAATACTTACATTTCTTAAATAATGGCATTGTATAATGCCTCCATGCTGCCCTTCCACAGCTGTCTGGTATTCTGCGGCAGTTCTGATGTACTGCGCATGTGTATGCTTATGCAGTACATCAGAGCTGTGTGTGGAAGCAACAGAGAAAGGAAGATCGTTGCTTTTTTAAAAGTGTCTCGCTATGTTAAAAGAGTTTAACATAGCGAGATAGCTTTACAAAAAGCAATGGAGAAAGGAAGATCTCCATTCCCTTTCTTAAAGCTGTCTCGCTATGTTAAACAAGTTTAACATAGCGAGATATCTTTAAAAAAAGCAACCGAGAAAGGAAGATCTCCATTGCTTTTTTTTAAGATATCTCGCTATGTTAAACTCATTTAACAGAGCAAGATTACAGCAACGGAGCTCTTCCATTCTTCATTGTTGCAAAAAACACAAAAAAAAATCAAGACTTATACTAATGGAAAAAGTCCGGGCGACCGGACCTTTTCCATTAGTATAAGTCGGATTTACAATGGGCATGCTGACCAACCAGCGTGCACATTCTGGAATATTAATGGGGGTCATTATATAATGCTGAATAATTTATTGATGTGAGTACCTATCCATCCTAACTATAATGACAAATTTAGGAATAAGCTTCTCTGGTGGCACTCCCATAATAACAAACTGTATAACAAAAGGAGGAAAGTAATGAAATGTAGTAAGAAACCCCCAGCAAGGAGCTTAAAATAATTATAAGTAAACCAGAGTATGAACTTAAGGTCAATACAGGTCCCAAATGAAACTATAAATCTTCATTCAGTTATATCAGGAATTAAGGAATAATGTTCAAGCACTGAGCTCATCCATAATAATGTCACACATTCCAATCCCAATTATATAGACACCTTATTAGAAAACAAATTTATTGTTAGCTTTTCCTAACCTATCCACATCGTTGCATTCCCTGTTCCTAAAAAATTTGTGTCCCCTGAAATCATCTTGGAAGAAGTCTAAGAACCTTTGTCAAAAGCTAAAAATAATGTTTTTATGGAACCAGTGAATATACCAGGCTAAATTCTCATCAGCACCATGTATGCACTATACAGGCCTCAGACACTGCCTATCCCCAGGGTTTGTCTGTGAAGCCTGGAGAATAGCCACTGTGACTCTCCTACACAAGGGTGGTCTCTCTGTATAATTATAGGCCCACCACCCACACCAGCCTTATATGCAAATCTATGAAATGTATCATAGCAGAACTTATTTGTGCAGATATATGGCAACCTAAATGAGCTAGACCCCACTCTGTCTGGTTTTGTAAAAGGCAGGTCATGTCTCCTAATCCTAGTAAACCACTTTGGAAAGGTTACAGAGGCTATGGACAGTATTTACTGGGTGCACACTGCTTATATTGAGACCTTTCTGTAGGTTGATATGTGTATACCAGACTAATGACCCAACAGCCCTTAAAAGCCTAGCCATGTAACCAAATGTGACCCACAAATTTTATTTATATTTGATTTATAGGGGTGATTTATTGACTGCCTTTGTCTATCAGACATATAGGAAGCAGACCAGAGGTGACTGTCTGATTACCTGTCCATTGATCCAAGTTGCACTTAGATAGGGATAGAGAGAAGCACTGCTTCACATGGATGGGAAGCCTCTTACAGAGAACAGGAATTCCCTGAGAAATATATTGTCTCCTCAACATGCCCTATTTATGTTGCAAGCAAGATTTAGGTATTTTAGCCTACTAGTTCTGATGCTGCTTGTTTAGCGGATGTGCAAATGATTTGCCAGACAGAATCCAGGTATCCCTTGTATGCCAGGCAAAGATCACCTCTCAGAATTCTGTATGATACCAAGTAAAGAGACAGGAATTTGAGGCAATCAGTATAAGACATTTTGTTTAGTCCCAGTATTCTTTTTGTATGGAACCTTGTAGACATTCCAGTTGCTGCATGTGTCTGGTCAGGTACATATTGAAGGGGGCATTATACTCTGTGATGGGCCTGATGAGGGCAAAGTACAGTGGTATGATGAGATCTCTGGACCTAGATGCAATGGCCTTGCAAATAAGTTGAGCAACATAGAAGGATTTTCCTACTACCTTGGACACATGTTGATCAAAGGCTAGGTCACTATCAAGATGAGTTACCAGATCCCTGACTAGTGAATAGACCAAACAGTACTATAATGCATTTCTTGGTATTGAGTCTTAAGCCATGGCATTGGCACCAAGCATTTGTCTGTATTAGACCTTCTTGAAGGGCGTTTTTGTCTTAGGGGATTCAGTGACTGGTCTCAGTTTGCAATCATCTGCAAACATATTAGCCAGAGGCCTTTGATATTGGCTATGACATCTGAGAAGTAGATGCCAAAGAGGAGTGGGCCTAGCATAGAGCCCTGGTGGACTCCAATGGTGACTGGTTTCTTTGTGGAGGTGGACTCACTGATTCTAACCTCCTGGGTCCTTTCAGTGAGCTAGCTATCTATCCAGTATGCTTTAAATGGGTTTATACCTAGTTCTGCAAGTTTGTTGACAAAACACAAGTGGGGTATTGTATCAAATGCATTAGCCCAATCTAAGTAAGCAATATCCACAGTTTTCCCCTCATCTATTGCCTTATTGACCTTTTCAAAGAAGTCCGCAATATTCATAAGCATGACTTTCTTTTGACAAAGCCAAATTGGGATGGATCTGGTATCTGGAGGTCTTCTATGTTCTTGTTGATAATTTCCATGGTAATTCTTCTCATGGCTTTGCACATAAGACTAGTCAGACTAATTGGTCTGCAGTTTGCAGGATCTCTTGAAAGTCCTCCCTTATGAAGGAGATGACCATTGTAGTCCTCCACTCATGTGGCAAACATACTGTTTTAAGACTATAATTAAATAATGACTTCAGGGGTCCTAATAAGTCATATTTTAGACCATTCAGGAGGCATCCTGGGATGTTATCAGAGCCCACTGAGGCTATGTTTTACTGAGTGCAGCCAGTACATGCTCCCTAGTTATAGCTAGAGGGATTATGTTTGAGGGTATTATTGGGGGGATGGTTGGGGGTAAAGGAGGTAAAGTTGGAACTGAATTTGTCTGCTAATAGGTTTGCTATATCATCAGGCTTGGTTAATGTGGCACCATTAACCACCATTTCCACACATTGCTGTGTGCTGCCTTTGAGGTTTCCTGACATAGCTGTAGAAGGCCTTATGGTTATCTTTCACCTGGGATGATATCGTAACCTCAGAGTTGGCTTTTCTTTACCATAATAGCCTATTTACTTTTATGAGATAGTTTTTATCTGTATGGGAATTACCATTCCTGAATTTTGCCATAATTATTTCCTTTTTGCTTTTATTTAATTTGGGATGCCACCAGGGCAGTTTGCTTCTGGGACTAGTTTTGGGCTTACTTCTGATAGGTAGAGCAGCCTCTATGTAGTCACTGATATTGTTGCACATAATTTCTGAGAGTAATACTGCATAGTGTGTTCTTGAGATTTAGAGGAGCATTGTATTTTGAAAAATTATCACTTAATAACAGGTAATTTGCCTTGAAATAGGTCATAACTCTTACTGGATTTAATGGGATTATGGAATTGATTTTGATTTCAAAGAAGACAGCTTTATGGTCGGACCTTACCAGGGAGGACATGATTGGGGGGGGGGATGCAACGTTCTCCCATATTTGTGGGCATGAGGTCCGGTACTTTAGAGCCTCTAGTGGGCATATTCCCTATTTGGTCAAGGATTTTTGTATTTACAAAGTTGATGAATCTCTGTGCCTGTAGATCTGAAGCTTTGTAGGATTACCAATCTATAGAGGGGTAATCAAAGTCTCCCATGAGCAGGGTGTTAGATTGCATGGAAAGTGTCTCCAGTAGGAACTAATATCCACTGGGACCTTCTTGGGACATGGAGGGTGACATATAGCTGGCTAGGATACGGTACATAATTTTTCTCTGAAGATCTGTATGTGGAGACATTTCAGCATGTCATTCTATTTGACCATACTAGAGGTATGCTTATTACTGATGTATATTGAGACTCCTCCAACCTTAGCCCTTGTCTGTGCATCTACTGGTCTAAAAGTGTAGAAGCCACTGAGATATTGCACTGCTGGGTACTCACTGCCTCTTTAAACCATGTTTTGGTAACTGCACAGATATCTATATTCTCAAATGTGAGGAAGGCTTGGAGGGAGTGTACTTTTTATTTAGGCTCTTGGCCTTGAGCAGTAACACCTTTTGGTTCTGAGTTGATTTTGCTATGTTGGTAAGTTTATCAATTTGCCTTTGCCTAAAAGAGGCACTGTGGTGACAGGCAAAGCCTTAACCAGTGTTCAAAAGCCTAGAGGGAAAAGGTGCCGACCATCCTTGGTAAAGCAATGTGGTCTGTTGACCATGTCCTCCCAAGCTGACAAATAGTGAATCACCTTTGAATGACACCAGAAAGATATCCACTTGTTGAAATCAATCATTTTTTGCTCATAATGTGGCATCATCCTCAGTGATGATAGTATGATTCTCAGTGCTAGGCTGCTACCAGCCTGAGACACATAGTCTGAAAGCTAAATAATTTCTCTCTTCATATAGTCCAAGGAGGTATATCTCAGGTCATTTACACCTACACGGGCTATGACAGAATCATGCTGGTACCTGTCTGACTTGAGTGCATGCATGATTTGGCAGATCCGGGCTCCAGATGAGCAACTAGCAGTTATATTCTCCTTGTTCAGCCTGGTTAGAGGGGCATCAGTATATCTTAGAATGGAGTTCCCTATGATGAAAGTCCAGGGAAGTGTGTTTGCTTGCCTTAGTGGCCTAGGTTTTGGGGCTCCACTGTGAGTGGCAGCATTTGTGGTATTAGGTGTTGTTAGCTTTGATAGTAGGTGGACTAGGTGATCTTTGTTGTTTGGGATGATTGCTTTTAAGTGCCTCAGCATATGTTATTCTATGTGTGTGCTGTGTGCTATGTGGGGTGAGTGTTGTGTGTGTGGTTTTGACAACCTGATGTGGACTTGTATGCAAGAGTTTAGCCTCCAGTGTCATTTGTAAGTACACCTCTCACATACTGTGTCTGATTCTTTAAGGATTAAGTGGTTGCCAGTAAACATGAGACAATTGCTACATTGTCTTGAGATGCCCATATCCACCAAGCTTGCTACAGAGGAGTTAAAAAATTGCATATCTACAATGTCCAGTCCTTTGATTTGTAAGCTACAAGGGGGTGGTATATTAGGTTTAGAAGGTTATTAATGGTGATTTGTTTGTGCAGACTAATAAGGGTGATTTATTGGGGTAGTTTAAGCTAAACAATGCTAAATACTATTTAATGTTTACACAATAGTGAATTCTACAAAATCTCTAGGTTACCTCTCGGCACCAAACTAGCTGCTCTAAGCTTGTTAGCACATAAGATATTTGCACTATATTGCTACTTTACAGGTTAGTTTTATGGACTGTTCTACAGAGAAAACTTGCTTTTTAGGTGTTTGCTGCTATACAGGGTACTGCTAACCCATGCAAACAAGCAAAATTTATTGCAACACAGAAAAACAAAAAATAAATAATGAGCCCTCTGGCCAATAAAATGACTGCACTATGAATCGTTTTGTGCATTTCCCAAATCAGATAGACCAGGCAAACACCTCCTGCCACAAGATGAATAAACCCAGTCCTTTTGATGTAAAAACACAGTAGAAGAGACCCACAACTGCAATGCTAACACAAATCACTTAAAAAACTAGCTGGAAATCCCTTATTGAAAGTAATTTCAAGACAGTATCAGTGAGAGGAAGAGCAATTTTTTCTACAAAAAAATTCAGTGAAATGCATACATAAAAGACAGAAACAAAAGCAATCACTGAAAATAACTTGTGTGATTTAACAATCAAAGGTACTTAACTTTCCCTGGATACAGTGAATGCAAGTAAAACACTTCTAGAATGCAGGCTAAGAAATTGAGAAGGAGACAATATGTAGTAAAGGTGGTTTACTGAAGAACAATACTGGTTTGCTGAGTGGGCAATCAGTATCATGGGTTTATGGAAAACAATAGGTGGGAAAAGTAAATAAATAGCTTATATAACGGTCAATTGCAATGAAAGAGGGGAGGAAGGGACTTTGGAAATCAGATAATCATAAGGAGTGGAGGGCAGAGGCATAGCCTTATGAAACAACAATAGCAGAAGTGTGAGAGGGTTGGGAAATTTTTAAGGAAAAAACAGGCTAGCTACAAAGACTAGCAATCAAATAAAGACAATATTGGAGCTCTTTCAGAAACTTTAGCTTAATGTGTTAGGGGAGGATGAGCCAGACACAGAATGCAAGCAGGTAAATAGGTTCATAGTTTCATAGGTGTGTACTAGGCTAATGGCCGTGGAGCCTTTACAAGCCTAACCCATAGGATTACCCTGGCATCGTGCCACCCGATTTTAGTCCCCAGTGCCTCTGTCGAGTAAAGCCACTGGAGTGATCCCCGGGGTGAACTTTCTATTTCCCATCCACTCATCAAAATTTCTCTTGAAGAGGGCCAGTGAGGTGCTCTGCTTGACATGTATGGGAAGTCTATTCCATAGCATGGGCAGTCTCTGGATTATGAACTTGTCCTTCCAGCATGTTCTGTTGATTGTGGTAATGAGGTTGAGGTCTTTGGAGTGTGTGGTGTGGAGCACTGAAGCACAAACTGGAGCAGAGACAATTTTATCACCATTGAAATTCTACTACAGTTTAAAGCATCATACTATGCAGACATTTACCAGTAACACCGTTTAGGAAAAAATGTAGTAAAAAATCATGAGTTTATGTTTAGCAGTCAAACAGAATGTTCTCCAAAAGGCTGTTTATCATAAACATAGCCTTGAAAATGCATTGCAGTGAAAGGCCATATGATAGTAAAGCAAAACAGCAAACAATCATAGTTGGCCAACATAAATAAAATGGCAGGTAGTGCATACAAATCTCATGGTAGGGAACATATACATACCTAGTTTACTGAAAATGGTCACAAGCTAAATGCAAAAAAGTGCAGCATATTAGCTTATTGCAAAAATGCTGTTACCACTCTGTATGTTATAAGTGATACTCTTCTTCAGACAAATCCGGTCATGATTATAGAATCAGATAATATAAAATGCAACTGGGACATGTGGCCATTTATAGCTAGCCTGTACCCAACCTTAGACTTTACCTCCATTTTCAAGGAGCAATAGGCCAGTCATACTTGGGGTGAATTTATGAATACCCAGCCAGCTGCCTAACTCCTTTTTAAAGGAAGGAAGTATGTCAAATTCTTTGATCTGACATGGATACTTATGTGGGCAACTCTCTCTCTCTCATTCGATCCTCATGTTTGCACTATAGTCGGGAAATCTCTCTGTCTGGCTCAGTTACTTACTTTCTAAGGGAATATCTTCAAGTTCCAAAGTAATCATCTTACCACTGCACTCTTCCCTTATCAGACTCATCATTGAATACAATGCCCCCTTTGCTATGTAAAATCTAAGCATATCACTCAATGGAGAAGGACCCAGTGATTTTTAATCAAAACTTAAAGGTCTTAAATCATTCAGGTATCCTTATGGAGCAGCATAGCTCTCCTTATACTCAGTAGCAAACCAGCTGCTCTGACTTGACCTCTGTCTCACTTTCTGAGCCATGAAAAACTCACTTTTATTTCATTTCCTATTTCTGCACAAAACCAATGGTTCTACAAACACTCATGCTAGAGCCCTAAATTTGCACCATCAAATAAACAAGACTAGCTGCGGTGGTGGTGCTGCTGTAGTGTTGGATTCTCAGTTAGAGTGTCTGAATGGGCATTCCTTCATTGAAGGTTGTGCGTTAGGCCCAGCAAGCCAGCATGTAAAACTCTACTGCCAATCATTAGCAGGACACAAACAAATAAACAAGACTAGATGGAGGGATAGCTTCCTAATTCAATGCATTTGCAGCCTATGGAATTAGTTACCAATGCAAGTTAAGCAAAGTACTACTTTCCTGCTTTTAAGGCTAGTCTTGATAATTGCATGGGTAGACACAAATTTACACCAGGGGTATTCTGTCTGACCTGGCTTAATTTGGGAGGTAGGTGCTATTAAGAGCTCAGAAAGGGTGGAAGAGCTTTTTTAAGTGTGTCTACTTAAGGATGTATATAGCTAGCCCTCTTATGGTACCTCTGGTCTAGTATTGTCCAATGTTCTGATGTTCTTACGTTCCTATTTTACATGCTGTATATACTATGTACAATAGATTTGTCTGAGCATAATATGTTGTAAATAATATACAGTGTATGCAACGTGATGATAACCTGTTAAGTTATACAGTTAAGGGTGTAATACAGTACATTTTACTTTAGTTCATTCAGATCTATGTTTTTCTCCCAAGGTCTCTGCTGAGAAGGGGCTTTGCCAGTTGGACTTTCATGGAAAATAAATGCACATAAATCATGGCCTTGTGGTGCAGAAAAGTAAAGCCCTCACAGCTCCCCAGATGACCTGTGTTCAAGTAGTGGTACAGATAGTGGTGCGGCACAGGAGGAAGATGAAGGTGAAAGGCTGATATATAAATCTGCCCATTCTGGGGAGAGGGAAACAGCTTAGGATTGCTGCAACCTGTAAGTGTGTTTGGGAAAAGTGATGCTCTCACTGTGATGGGAAGCCACTTGTATTTACTTAATGTGATGCAATGATGCTCATTTCTACTGCCCATATGAATGAATCTTAGTATTTTACTTTCTGTTGTCTGTAACAGAGAAGTATTCACCAACACCTGCTGTGTTTTTGAGGTATTTATAACTAGCCTGTTAGTTGTTAATCAGTTCCAAAACTACAGAAAGTCCTGTTGGAAGCCCTTGTTGATGATGTTTGCATGTTGGCCAGCATGTGTAATGAAAATATCATATGCATAAAGGATGCAGTTAAGTTTAGGAACAGTCCATGTTAGATTATTCAAAAATAATGAGGAAAAAAAGTGGGCCTAGCAGAGAACCCTGATGTTAGCATGGCAGTTTTAGTTTTAAGTTTTGGCCCTTTTGCTCTGAACATTTTGCTAATAATGCACTTTTTAAAGAAGTGTTAACTTCATGAAAATTTACATTCTGTTAGCTTCTGTAAAAGAAGAGTGTGGTCCATGCCTCAAATGCACATTTCATGTCCATGAAAATAGCACCGGTTAGTAGTCCATTGTACATGTGCTAATGTAAAGCTATGACTATACTATACCTAGAGCAGTACCCATGTTATTCATCAAACAAAATATCATATTTACTGACACAGACCAAAATTTGATTGTAGCTTTTCTTGAGACCTTTTGTAATTGGGCAAAGGTTGACAACTGGTCTAAAATCTGAGGCATATGTTGATGACGGGACTTTGGGTAGACTATCTACTCTCAGCAGCTTTGGGTGTATAGTGTGAAAGTCATGTATGATATTGCAGTCCAGCTTGTCTATTAGCTCAGAAGCATCCTATTTGGTGGCATTTTTAAAACAGAAAAGGGATATTGAATGAATTTGTACAGTGGAGAACAGGGTGGAACTTGCAACACATTACGAAATAGAAGTTGGGTTATTAGGGGGTGAAGTGGCAACAATTTACTGATGTTGTTGAAGAGCTATTTGGAGAGAAGATTGGCTGTTTTATTCCAGAAAAAGTATTTGTAGCAATTTTTTTACTACTTGACAAAAATACTTTGATTGTTCCACTTCGATTGATGCATGTTTCTCATGTGTGTTGCCTTTGCTGCAGTATATATTCTGACCTGCCTTCTAAGTTTCTGGGATAGGGTATATTGATCATGATTGCATGGAGTCACCTTTTCATGTTTTCCATGTATTATCCCTTTCTTCAAGTTTGTTTTACAGCTCATTATTATGCCAAGGTGTATAACCTTTCAAGTGGATAGAGTGTTTCCTATTAATTTATTATTTATTTTATTTTATTTTATTTTACATTTGTTAACCTGGAAAGTCCAACTGGACACCAGTCTATTTTCAGTGAAAGCCGGGGAGAAAAGATCCACAAGAATATAATCTACACAGATCACAAGTAGTCTACAATATACAATTTGGTTAGGTTACATACAGATTATATACAGCTGTATCAAGATATACAAGAACATAATATATACAAATACAGATAAGCCAACAGAATGCATATAAACAAGAGAAAATCTCAACTCATCATGTGTCAGGGAATTAGATATAAACATCTTATGATTTGTGATCATACAGACAAGGGATAATAGTATGACTGGGGGCTAAATTAGCCTGGACTAGTACAAGAATAGAGCCAAGTATTAGTTAGATGAGATGTTAGTGATTTTTTTTTCTAACTGCGCTAGGGGAGAGTTAGATGATATCTAGGTTGGCAGAGTGTCCCATAGTTTAGGAATGAAATTAGGAAAGAGTGATTCTCCAGTTGTGTTATTGGCTTTTCTTACTTTTAGAAGGAATTTATTACTGGAGAAGAGAGTTCTATTACTGAAGTAAGGATGAAGCAGATTTTGCAATGCAGGTTTTTTTTTCTGGTTTATTCTGAATTTTATGGGCTAAAGTAAGTTGATGGTAGAGTAAGAACTGATGAAGTTATAACCAGTTGAGTTGCTCTAGGACTGTACAGTGGTGTGACCTGTAAGGAGAATTGGAGGCAAACCTAGTTATTTTGTTGTAACAGGAATTAAGTTTATCTAAATCAGTCTTTCTAAGGTTAATAAGAATAGGTGAAGCATATTAATAAAAGCTAACCCTCCAAAATGTCCATCTCTACATAAAGGGACAGTTTCTACAATCATGATAATATGTGTCTTACATGTTCTTATCAATTTACTTTGAAACATTAGGACCTACCATTTTGTCTTATAGCTCCAAGACTTCCTCCAACTAGACTGAATATTTTTATCCTTTCAAGAACCTTTCATATCTTGGAAGGTATCAAAATGAATGTCTTCCCTAAAAAAGCTATCAGTTATTGTTAATCTCCAGTGCAGAACTGCCAACCAAAAATGAAGCCAACTGCCCCCACACAAATATATAGTTTTGCCCCACAACACTTTAGCTACCCAAATCTTGAACAAGACAGCAATCAAAAAGCCAAAATTGTGTGCCAAACTAAAAACAAAAATATCCTTCTGTCAATTACATTCATGTTTACATCTGAAATGTTGTTCAATGACAGTGAATATAACATAAAACATGGAATGACTCATATTTATTCCCCTGTCAGTCACAACAAATGTAAGTCCAAATGATTTCCTCTAAACAACACATCAGCCCCTTCATGTAACCAACCAATATCAACCAAATGTAACACAATGTTGTAGCACATGCAAATAAATCGTACTTCCTGTGTGAATACTGCAGCATCTTAAATCAGTGGGAGAGCTTTCAGAAGGCAGTTAATATGTAATCAATCATTATACACACCCCATATAACTAAAACTATAATAATTTATAAACATCTGAAAAATCTAGGCTTAAAATATATCTTATAGAACACTACACCTTCCCCCCAAATAGTAGCTCATTCTAAAAGATGGACTCCCTTTTTTCTAGGTAGTCACATTCATCAGATTTCCTTTTCTGATATAAACATCTCATTATCTTAGATTCAATTCTTGGGACACCTGCAGAATAATGCATTTTTATTACTACATGTCTAAAATTGCAAATATCCTTATATATTTAAAGTGCATTGCACATATTCTTGAGCAAGTGTTAAGTAACAAACCTTTGGAGTATTTTGTTGCTAAAGATGGCCCATTTTTTCTCAGATATGAAAATCCCTGCCATAATATCAAGAAGGACCAAACTTGCAATACCTCACATCCTAAATGAACATATAGGCTATTGTATTTGCATCTCAAATGCATCAATCTTTGTTTCTTACTTCCTAGAAAAGCAAGTTATCGATTAGTTCTTGCGGATGGAACACCTCACATTGAAAATCAACATGTAATAACATAGTAGTCAAACCTCAATATTAGTAACCATCTCCTCATCTAAATAGGCAAGTTGTTTCTGCTTACCCATAATACTTTACAATCATATGTAAATCACTGCTCAATACCTTCCATGGCAACATTTTGGGGGTTGGGTTATAGAAAGAAATTAGTAAATGGTGAAAAAAATCAAATAACATACTATAAAATTCATTTTTTTGTAAAATCACTTGCAATTATTAAATGAGGAATATAATAGGAAATTAAATTATTTGTAAAGCAAAGATGCTTCCCAAAGTGAGCAATGTACTTTAATCACCTGTCAAAGCAAACAGCCAGTCCATGACACAGGCCTACCTTTTTAAGACATTCACATTTTGCCCCAATGCAGGGATTAATTCTACCAAATGTGTTCTCATTTAACCTCTTGGATATTCTCATTTAACCTCTTGGATAAATTCACAATGACAAATTGGACATCTTTCCATCTGTACAGGGCTCATTTACTATCAGTAAATAAAATAAATTTGTTTTCAACTTACTTCTGAATTTGTAAAAAACAAACAAAAAAACAACATATTTAACAATTACACTATTACCTACTCAGGTGTGCCTTATTAGTAATTCATCTTAGTTAAGCTGCATTCCAGAGTGTGTCATCCCTTGTATGAGATGATAAACCGAAGCCCCATCTGCCTGAGTTGGTGGCAGCCCAGATGGATGTAAAAGATCCGACAGTACCTATCAAAAAGAGTAGAGGAAGTTCCCTATGCCCTTGCCAAATGTCCCTAGCAATATAAATACCACCTTGAATTTCCCATGAAAAGAGGTCACTAGCCTAGTGAGACTAACCCAGTCAACAAAGGATAAATAAAAAAATAAATAGTGCCTTAAGCATAATGACCAGCCCAGCACAAACTCTATATAGATTTCACAAATAACATCATACAACATTTAAATTTAGCAAGTGAATATAAAAAAAATTGTTAAAAATGCATGTCATTCTGTACTGTTAATACAGTTTTAAATTCCCACTGGGACTAATTACAAAAGACTTGCACTCAGTGTAAGTGACCACTAACACTGGAATCAAGTCCTCGGTGTAAAGATAGACCTCACACAGAAGCAAGTCACTTAAACTGAGAGCAGTTTTCTGGAATTTGGCCCCTATGTATATATAGAATAGTTTAAACATCTTTCAACACCGTGCTTGTTAGTTAAACACAGTATAAGAGAACTTACAAACATTGTTATGCATGTTTTACAACATTAACAGCTATATTTCTTTTCAATGTTATAAAGTCCAATAATCTCAGTCATATTAGTATGTTACTGAAGACAGTAGCATACAATCGGTCAAATTTGTATATTACATCAATAACAAAAAGAGTTTTACTGAAAGATCCCATATGTAAAAAGGGAGTCTTAATGCAATAGAATTTCTTGCTGACTACGTAAGAAGTTTAAGCATATTTAGTCAAACTGACTGTAAGGTTTCAAAGGTATGTCTACACTTGCAGATATTTTAAAGATGTTAAATCATCTCCATCTGGTTAAAGATCTCTTTTCCAGACATAAACCTTTCTCTCTCTCTTTTTTTTGTCAAAGGTGCCAGAACCATAGAGCGAGGGGGGCCCTCCACTTTTACAGCTGCAAAATCATGGTAGCAGTGTCTTCTATGGTCCTGTATGTCTATGCTTCTGTGCTTTCCTGCTGCCCACGCAATTTCAAAATATGTCGCAGTATAGTTTTCTACTCACATCTGCTGCTGTTTTCTCTGGGGTGCTTCCAGGTAAGGAGAGCTGAGTTTTCGATCACATTAGTTGTTCCCTTATTTTTGCCGGGGGAGATCGGAAATTACAGTTAGTTGTTGCCTTGCTGGGAGAGGGCATGTATGTGACATCACATTAGCTGTTGCCTTGCTGGAGGAGTGGGAGATCAGACTTTATAGTATAGTTTTCTACTCACATCTGCTGCTTTCTGGGGGAGATGTATGTGTGTGATCACATTAGTTGTTGCCTTGCTGGGTGTGTGTGTGATCAGATTAGTTGTTGCCTTGCTGGATGTGTGTGTGTGTGTGTGTGTGTGTGTGTGTGTGTGTGTGTGTGTGTGTGTGTGTGTGTGTGTGTGTGTGTGTGTGTGTGTGTGTAAGATCACATTAGTTGTTGCCTTGCTAGGTGAGTGTGTGAGATCACATTAGTTGTTGCCTTGCTGTGTTTGTGTGTGTGTGTGTGTGTGTGTGTGTGTGTGTGTGTGTGTGTGTGTGTGTGTGTGTGTGTGTGTGTGTGAAATCAGGCTCAAGCCCTGTACCTTTAGGAATAAGAAACAAGAGCCTGAATTATCTACCCATACCACCACTTGTGATTCAAGGAATTGAGTCCATAGCTTTCAATTGTCCAGATTTTCACAGAATATTTGGCTCATATTTTTTGGTCTGTTCCTCTTAAAATTTGTGGATTCTGGCAGTGAGAACTGAATTCACTAAATAATGATAACCCTTTAAGTTTCAGTCTTCCTGTCTTTCAGGAAACACATGGTAACATAAAACACTTTATTCTAACAACTTTCTAAGATTATACAAGCTATGTTTAAAATGTGATCCTGGGCCTTAGTCTCCACCCCCAGTAAATGTTGTTTTTTTCCAGATTTCATGTGCCACAAAGTTGAGAGATTTAGTTGAGTGTCAATCGGATTTTATAAGGAGCTTCAGGAGAAGATAAGTTTAGTGCTGATTATTCCAAGCCTATTTCTCTTGTTAGTAGTGCAACAGGCAGGATACTTACTTTTTATGCAGAAGGCTGTGGGTTCTACTCCCACAGTATGCAGATGAATTGCTGATACTGCACTGTGTTGTACTTTAAAGGGAGTACATGCTGCAGTCCTGTGAATGTCCTCCTTTGGAGGAGTTATCTAGTAACTATGGACCTGTTATCAGTTTACCATCCATTCCCTATTGCAATATTGCTAGCTTATCATTTTTTAATGTAATATAGGCAGTTCTTCAAGGGCAACAGGGACTTTATTTGTAGATGAAACAATGAAATATAAAGTTGTTTGCTAACAGCAACCTCTTCATTAGTTACAGATCCCTTTAATGTAGAATTATTTAGATGACTTTTACTTCTGCAGAGATAGTGAATATTTACTGATATTGGTGGATTGTAATGACAAAAGTTTGAGTAGACCTTTATGATGGAAATGTTTTGAATTGGGCAGTTTTCTCATTACTGGTTCACAAATTTAGTTTCATTGCTTACTGAAAAATGTTCAAAACAATAACTTTAAAACACACTCTAACAAGTGTGCTGTATTATACAAGAAATATAATTTAAGGCAATCAGGAAGGTGATTCAAAGAATGCCTACACGTATGCATGGCTCTTGGGGAAGTCATCTACTCCAGGGAACTGCCAAACTGACAATACCCCCTGAGAACTGACTCAGTTGTTTGGCATTTGGGAACGTGTGTACAGTGACCTTACTTTTGACCAACATGTTCCCAGGAGTCATAAAGTCTTTCTATATTGCACAACTTATTAACAAGTTGATTGTGACTAGATCTAGAGATGTTATTGTCCCCCTTTATAAAGCCCTCATTAGGTCAATCATTTTGTATAATACCCACTTTGGCATATATCTGTCCAAACCCATGCAACATTGGAATACCCACAGAGATACCTTATTAAAAGGATACAAGTCCTAAACAATATATCTTGCATGGACCACCTCAAAGATTTATCACTATACTCAGTATCCTACAGAGTGCTTAGAGGTGACATGTCTGGCATACAAGGTATCCTCCGACCTAATACAGGTGGACCTACTGAACATCAGCAAGTCAAATGGCATCAGAAATACTCATTCCAGGCATCTAAACTGAATGTTGTGGAGAGATGGCTATATATCACAGGGGCTACCACTGTTCCAGAACAGACTATCCATTCAAGTAAAACAAAGCTCATCCCTGTCCATATTCAAATGCAACTTGGTTCTAAGAATGGTAATATAAAATGTACTCCAGGATTTTTCCTTGTGCCACTAATGGATAGAGGGAGTTCCTAAATGCTGCATCCCTTTCTTGGGTCCCCTCAAATTATCTATGGTATGATCACAGTTAATCTTACTAGGGCTAATATACAATTATCAGCCATGGGATGGGTAAGACCAATCAGTAAATGTTAATTTAAGCACCAAAAGGGAAATTGGCTAAGCTTAAAATGTCCTCCATGTGAACCTATATTGTGGTAGTAAATAGCTTTAAAAAATTGCCCTTTTTAGATCACTAAGTGCCCCTCTCACCCTCCATCACCACCCCAGACTTCAACAGCTTCTGACGCCTCTTATTTTTGTTTAATCCACTGACTTCAAATCTTACTATAAATCATATTAACAATATTTTAAATGAAAACTATATAGTCCGGTTGCTTACCTCTCTCTCTCTCTCTCTCTCTCTCTCTCTGAAGATTGGGGGAAGATGGGCAAAGGCTGCCAGCCTAGTCAAATAGAATTTGATACATAATTCTGGCATTTGTAAATATAAATGTAAAATACAGCCGTGTTTCTTAAATGAAAGAAAACACTGTAAAATGTGAACTTCAAGATTGTAGCAACATTGCCATCTGCTGTAAGGAAAACTAAGCCAAGCATTTCATCTGTTCTTTTGAAGTTAAAATTATGTCTTGTATACCCTTTGATCTAGATAGTGGTGCCAAAGAGGCTAACTGAACACATTCTTTCTATTGTCTTAACTTAAGGAATAATTACTAGAGTGTACATGTGAAATGTCTTTTATTGTTGTAGTTTCCTGAGCAGGAGTTAGATTATTAAATAATGTAGCCTTTCGGCCTGGGAACTCCAGACTAAGTGTCAAAATAACATAATGTGTATACTGGGAAAACCTAAGTGTCAAAATTATGTAATCTGGGAGGGCCCAGCAGAAATGTTTGTCAATGAGTTTGAAAACTATTGTTCAGAGAGAGACTGTAAGCATTTTGATCTTGATATCCATCTCTCAGCATTGCCTTATGCTCTCTTTATGTAAGTAGTATCTTAGAAGTATGTTTTCTTGTACAAATACCTAGGACTATAAAGATTAGACAAGTGTTTTTCTGTTATATCATAACTTTCCTACTGTATTGTTTTAAGTTTCTGTGTGATCTTTGAACTCTTGAATGACACTGTGGTGTAGTAGTATTGTCTTGTGTTTTTAATTATTTATTATTAAATATTTTAAAACCTTTTACCTGTGGCTGGTTTGTGTAGAGATAAGTAAGCTCTAGAGTACATTGCATATTTATAGAGTTTATTGTACAAGACCACTCTAATAAGCCTTAGACTGATTAGTCACATTACCAATTGGATAATAATATTGCACAGTAATAATTGGACACCCTTTTAAGGGCCTTTGGGTAGCTGATAAGTATTAGCTGGTGATGACAGTAATTACTACTGTATAGTCTGGATAAAGGGGCACAGCTGGAGAATCTGTAATAGCCTTTCCCAGGAGTGTCTGTGAAGTTGTATAAATACATATCTCAAAGTATGTGTGGTGTGTCAGCTACCTGGGCAGGAACACGAAGCACCGGTGGGACAGAGAGGGTACTGGAGGTTAACTTGACAGCTAGGCTGAGATCTGGACCCTATAGCTGTGCCAGTGGGGAATCTTATTGGGGACCTGGGGAGCAAGGGAGCAACCAGCCCCAGACTGACTTCAAATCTTACTATAAATCATATTAACAATATTTTAAATTAATATGATAAAGTCCAGTTGCTTACCTCTCTCTCTCTCTCTCTCTCTCTCTTGAAGATTGGGAGAAGATGGGTGAAGGCTGCCAGCCTAGTCAAATAGAATTTGATAGATATTTCTGGCATTTGTAAATATAAATGTAAAATACAGCCTTGTTTCTTAAATGAAAGAAAACATTGTAAAATGTGAACGTCAAGATTGTAGCAGCATAGCCATCTGCTGTAAGGAAAACTAAGCCAAGCATTTCATCTGTTCTTTTGAAGTTAAAATTATGTCTTGTATACCCTTTTGATCTAGATAGTGGTGCCAAAGAGGCTAAGTGAACACATTCTTTCTATTGTCTTAACTCAAGGAATAATTACTAGAGTGTACATGTGAAATGTCTTTTATTGTTGTAGTTTCCTGAGCAGGTGTTAGATTATTAAATAATGTAGCCTTTCAGCCTGGGAACTCCAGACTAAGTGTCAAAATGATGTAATGTGTATACTGGGAAAACCTAAGTGCAAAATGATGTAATCTGGGAGGGCCCAGCAGAAATATTTGTTAGTGAGTTTGAAAACTATTGTTTAGAGAGAGACTGTAAGCATTTTGATCTTGATATCCATCTCTCAGCATTGCCTTATGCTCTCTTTATGTAAGTAGTATCTTAGAAGTATGTTTTCTTGTAGAAATACCTAAGACTATAAAGATTAGACAAGTGTTTTTCTGTTATATCATAACTTTCCTACCGTATTGTTTTAAGTTTCTATGTGATCTTTGAACTCTTGAATGGCGATGTGGTGTATTGTCTTGTGTTTTTAATTATTTATTATTAAATATTTTAAAACCTTTTACCTGTGGCTGGGTTGTGTAGAGATATGTAAGCTCTAGAGTACATTGCATATTTATAGAGTTTATTGTACAAGGCCACTCTAATAAGCCTTAGACTGATTAGTCACATTACCAATTGGATAATAATATTGCACAGTAATAATTGGACACCCTTTTAAGGGCCTTTGGGTAGCTGATAAGTATTAGCTGGTGGTGACAGTAATTACTGCCATATAGTCTGGTTAAAGGGGCACATCTGGAGAATCTGCATCAGCCTTTCCCAGGAGTGTCTGTGAAGTTGTATAAATATGTATCTCAAAGTGTGTGTGGTGTGTCAGCTACCTGGTCAGAGACATGAAGCACTGGTGGGACAGAGAGGGTACTGGAAGTTAGCTTGTCAGCTAGGCTGATATCTGGACCCTATAGCTGTGCCAGTGGGGGCCTTATTGGGGACCTGGGGAGCAAGGGAGAAACCAGCCCCAGACTGACTGTGATCTCTGTGTGCACTTAAGGAAATTGTACTTTACTGTGTATATTTGTTATCATTTCCTCCTATATGATATGCTCGCCCTGGTGTTAGTGGTAAGGACTGAGGCTCCTTGATTGCTGGGCCAGGGCACAGCCATCACATAGTGGTTGGCAGTGGTTGGGATAAGATATCCTCACTTGTGGTTTGCAGTGGTGTGGGTAGAGTGAATCCTGTAGCTTATGTACAGTGACCTCTGAAGGTGTTTTGTACTCTGAATCAGCCACGCAGTGAATACTCAGAGTTCAGATCACAACTGTTTTATTTCTTTTGTTAGCTTAGTTAGTCAGGGTGAGCAGGCAGCATGTCAGCCCAGGAGTATGGAAAGCTGACAAGGAGCCAGCTGGTGGAGATGTGCCAGGCTAGGGGACTGGTGCATGGAAACATGACTAAGGCAGACCTGATTGCAGCCTTGGTTACAGCTGCATTATAAAACAGCATCCAGGAGGACAATCAGACTGGCAGTGGAGATTCAATATCCTCAGAGAATGGACAGCTCAACCTTTCTGCGAAGGACAGTCAGATTGGCAGTGGAGATACAATATCCTTGGAGAATGGACAGCTCAACCTTTCTGCAGTGGACTTAAAAATCCATCTGGAGCTAAAGAAACTTGAGTTGGAGGCCAGGCATTAGGAGATAGAAGTCGAAGAAAAGGAGCATCAGAGGAAGTATGAGAGGGAAATGCTGACTCTTCACCAGAGTCATGGAGGTAATGGGGAAGGGAGTAACTGGGCCACAGAAGCACAACAGGTCAGTACATTTCTTCCGCAATTTAAAGAGGGAGATAATTTTGATAGTTTCATTCATAAGTTTGAGAGGGTATGCAAACAGTATAGTGTTGACCAAAGGCTCTGGGTACAGTTCCTGACCCCCTTACTCCATGGGAAAGCTGTAACTTGTATATAACAAATGCCTGACTCTGTCTGTCTGTTTTGATTACACTGCTGTAAAAAAATGTGTTTTAGAATGTTTTAAGCTAACACCTGAAATGTATAGGAAAAAAGTTTTGTGAGCATAGATGCAAGGCAGATGAAAATGTATGTGAATATGTTGCTGAACTGAGCCTCTATTTTTATAGCTGGGTGAGTGGATGTTAGGTCACCACTTTTGAAGGGCTGGCAGACCTTTTGGTGAGGGAACACGTCCTTAGTACTTTGCCTGAGGACATGAGGATCTGGTTAGCTGATAAACAATGTGCTACTTCAGATGAGTTGGGGAAGAAGGGAGACCTATACCTGGCAATCGGGGAAGCCCTGCACAGGAAGTGGACCCCCAGCACTACTCATGGGTCTAAAGGAACCCATGGTGGGCAGTACAGACTGCCCCAACAGAATCTGCCAGTATGAGGGGAAGCCACTAGTCCAGGTACACATCCAGGAGCTAGGGTTAAATGTTTTGAATGCAACCAGTGGGGTCATGTGGCATACAGGTGTCCACAGAGGCAAGGTGGGGAACCAAAAGTGAGGGAGCCAGTAAGTGGGAAAGAGAAAATGCCAATTGTAGGTTGTCTTGAGACAACATTGGTATGGAACTACCATCCTGCAGATGTCCTCAGAGGGAAGGATTTGGATGAGGCAGTACCATGTACTTATGCAGTTGCACACAGTGAGGCTAGGAAACAAGCATGTGGGTCTGGTAGCCTGGGGGAGACCCAGACAGACCGCATACTTACAGCCAGGACTGGTGAGGTGGTTACTTCAGGAAGGGAGCTACACTTTAGCAGTGAGACTGAAGGTGAGCCACAGCTGCTTGTGGGTACTGATGTTCCCTTGAACAGGGTAACTGCAAAGGTAGAGGTGAGTAGTAGTACCCAGGCTGACAGTGAGGCACCACTGTCAGAGGATGCCAGACTTCCAGTGGCAGGGGAGCTGGGAAGGGTTACAAGGACAGAGTTGAGACAGGCTCAGCTCTCAGACCCTACTTTGCAAGGACTGAGGCAGGTAGCTAGGGAGGCACCTGATTCTCAAGGGAAGGGGGAATCTGTATACTGGGACCAAGGACTACTATACAGAGAGTGGACACCTGAGGGAAGGCTAGAAGATGAGAGAATACAGCAGTTGGTAGTGCCTAGAGCCTACTGTCTGACATTCTAGCCATAGCCCATGATATTCCCTTTGCAGGTCACATGGTTATAAAACGTACATAGAGGCGTATTATGCAAAACTTCTATTGGCCTAGAATTTCCAGAGATGTAACAGGGTACTGCAGGACCTGTGAGAAGTGCCAAAAGGTAGGCAAGACAGGAGACAAGATGAGAGCTCCTTTGATTTCTTTGCCTGTGATTGAGGAGCCATTTCAGAGGGTAGCTATGGATATTGTGGGTCCTCTGACTACCCCAAGTTCCACAGGGAAAAGGTATATCCTAGTGGTAGTGGATTATGTTACACAATACCCTGAGGTAGTGGCTTTGTCCTCCACTGAGGCAGAGAAGGTGGCAAATGCTTTGTTAGAGATTTTCAGCAGGGTAGGTTTCCCAAAAGAAATACTGAACGACCGAGGTGCCAATTTCATGTCAGACCTGCTGGCTTGTCTGTGGAAGTCCTGTGGGGTGAAGCACATGAAGACCACCCCCTACCATCCCCAGACTAATGGTGTTGTTGAGAGGTTAAACTCTACAATCAAGTTCATGCTACGGGCATTTGCAGATCAGTTTAAGAGGGAGTGGGACAAATATTTGCCCCAGCTGTTGTTTGCTTACAGAGAGGTTCCCCAGGAATCCACAGGTTTTTCACCCTTTGAGTTGCTGTATGGGCATAGGGTAAGGGGACCTCTAGATTAAATTTGAGATGAGTGGGAAGGTGAGTGTGAGTCTCACAAGGAGTCTGTTGTGGCATACATCCTAAACCACAGGACAAGGCTCAGGGAACTCATGGGCTTGGCCCAGGAGAACCTGGCAGAAGCCCAACAACAGAAAAAGGTGTGGTATGACAGGAATGCTCAAACTAGAGAGTATGCTGTGGGGCAGCAGGTAATGGTTCTCATTCCTGTCAGACACAACAAGCTGCAAGCAGCTTGGGAGGGACCCTACAAGGTGGTAAGAAAGGTAAGTGATGTTAACTACATGGTGGAAGTGCTAGGCAGACGGCAGGGGCACAAACTGTACCATGTTAACATGATGAAACCTTACCATGATAGGGAGGCCCTTGTTCTGAGTATTTGCAGTGGATTGCAGGAGTCTGAGGGAGATCTGGGGACTGATCTTTTCAGTGAGGCTCGAGCTGACACCTCAGTGGAAGGGGTAGCAATGTCCCAGCAGCTATCTCCTAATCAGGTTCGAGAAATCCGAGCAGTGTTGCAGGAATTTGGGGACATGTTCACTGGGAAACCAGGGTGCACCCACCTGGTGCAGCACCAGGTGGATACAGGACACCAAAGGCCTATTAGGCAGGCCCCTTATAGGGTGCCTGAGAGAGACAAACAGACTCTGAGGGAAGAGGTACAGGAGATGTTGGAACTAGGGTGGTTCAAGAGTCCAACAGTCCCTGGGCCTCCCCAGTGATGTTGGTGCCATAGAAGAATGGCAGCACCAGGTTCTGTGTGGACTACAGGAAATGAAATAGTTACATAGAGTTGGATGCTTACCACATGCCTGGGACAGATGAGGCCCTAGAGCAGCTGGGTGGGGCTAAGTATCTTACAATCATTGATCTTACCAAGGGTTACTGGCAGGTGCCCTTGACTCCCAGTGCTAGAGAGAAGTCAGCCTTTGTGACTCATTTTGACTTGTATGAGTTCACAAAGATGCCCTTTGGGATGAAGAATGCCGCAGTGACTTTCCAGAGGCTGGTGGATAATATCCTAGCAGGATCAGGAGGATTTGCCCTTGCTTACCTAGATGATATTGCCATCTACAGCCATTCCTGGCTAGAGAACCTTCAGCATGTCAGGGAGGTACTGGGCAGACTACAGAGGGCAGGGTTGACCATTAAGCTGAGAAAATGTCTGGTGGGTATGGCAGAGATCTCCTACCTAAGACATAGAGTGGGAAGTGGTGAGATAAGGCCAGAACCTGCCAAAGTGGAAGCTATTCAGGCATGGCCTATACCTGTTACTAAAAAGCAGGTGAGGGCATTCTTAGGGACAGCAGGGTACTACAGGAAGTTCGTCCCCAGTTATAGTACCATAGCTGCTCCCCTCACAGACTTGACAAGGAAGAACATGCCAGATATGGTAGTGTGGACCCCAACATGTAAGCAGGCATTTCAGAAGCTTAACAAAGCTTTGGGAGGACCCCCTGTTTTAGCCAGTCCAGATTACAGCAAAGAATTTGTTGTGCAGGTGGATGCTTCAAACCATGGAGTGGGGGCTGTACTTAGCCAGATTTCATCAGAGGGACAAGAGCACCTAGTGGTTTATCTCAGTCATAGGTTCCAACCCAGGGAGGAATGCTATGCAGTGGTAGAAAAGGAATGTCTAGACATAGTGTGGGCACTACAAAAATGTCAGCCTTATTTGTATGGAAGGAAATTCACTATTATAACAAATCACAACCCTCTAACATGGTTAAACAGAGCCAGCCAGCAAAATGCCAAGTTGCTAAAACATATATGTCAGTGCAGCACTGCAGTGGGATTAGCAATGCCAATGCAGATGGCTCTCAAGACAGGGAATGGGGAGCAGTACACCCAAATAGACCTAACCCTCTCAAGTGGTGTTTATCAAGGGTCACTTGAAAAACTAGCTTGAGTTCTCTGGGGGGGGATGTGAAGATTGGGGGAAGATGGGCGAAGCCAGCCTAGTCAAATAGAATTTGATACATAACTCTGGCATTTGTAAAGATAAATGTAAAATACAGCCTTGTTTCTTAAGTGAAAGAAAACACTGTAAAATGTGAACTTCAAGACGGTAACAACATTGTCATCTTCTGCAAGGAAAACTAAGCCAAGCATTTCATCTGTTCTTTTGAAGTTAATATTATGTCTTGTACACCCTTTTGATCTAGATAGTGGTGCCAAAGAGGCTAACTGAACACATTCTTTCTATTGTCTTAACTTAAGGAATAATTACTAGAGTGTACATATGAAATGTCTTTTATTGTTGTAGTTTCCTGAGAAGGTGTTAGATTGTTAAATAATGTAGCCTTTTGGCCTGGGAACTCCAGACTAAGTGTCAAAATGATGTAATGTGTTTACTGGGAAAACCTAAGTGTCAAAATGATGTAATCTGGGAGAGCCCAGCAGAGATGTTTGTAAGTGAGTTAAAAAACTATTGTTCAGAGAGAGACTGTAAGCATTTTGATATTGATATCCAATTCTCAGCACTGCCTTATGCTCTCTTTATGTAAGTAGTACATTGGGTTCGGAGGGTGGCCTAATGATTAAGGTGTTTGCCTTACAAACACAAGGTGCAGGGTTTGAGTCTCACAAGGGATAATTGGCTAGGCTTATCAATGGCTCGCAAGGGCAGTTAGCCTAGTACTAACCTATGAACCTATAGCATCTTAGAAGTATGTTTTCTTGCAGAAATACCTAGGACTATAAAGATTAGACAAGTGTTTTTCTGTTATATTAGAACTTTTCTACTGTATTGTTTTAAGTTTCTTTGTGATCTTTGAACTCTTGAATGGCGCTGTGGAGTAGTAGTATTGTCTTGTGTTTTTAATTATTTATTATTAAATATTTTAAAACCTTGTACCTGTGGCTGGTTTGTGTAGCGATAAGTAAGCTCTAGAGTACATTGCATATTTATAGAGTTTATTGTACAAGGCCACTCTAATAAGCCTTAGACTGATTAGTCACATTACCAAGTGGATAATAATATTGCACAGTAATAATTGGACACCCTTTTAAGGGCCTTTGGGTAGCTGATAAGTGTTAGCTGGTGGTGGCAGTAATTACTACTGTATAGTCTGGGTAAAGGGACACAGCTGGAGAATCTGTGTCAGCCTTTCCCAGGAGTGTCTGTGAAGTTGTATAAATACATATCTCAAAGTGTGTGTGGTGTTTCAACTACCTGGGCAGGGACACGAAGCACTGGTGGGACAGAGAGGGTACTGGAGTTTAGCTTGCTAGCTGGGCTGAGATCTGGACCCTATAGCTGTGCCAATGGGGAGTCTTATTGGGGACCTGGGGAGCAAGGGAGCAACCAGCCCCAGAATGACTGTGATCTCTGTGTGCACTCAAGGGAAATTGTACTTTACTGTGTGTATTTGTTATCCTTTCCTCTTATATGAGACACCCTCCCTGGTGTTAGTGGTAAGGATTGAGGCTCCTTGATTGCTGGGACAGGGCATGGCTGTTACACTCCCACTCTGCTTTTGTTTTATCCACTGACTTCAAATGTATTGTACTAAAAATTGAAAAAAAAAAAAACAAGTAATCTCCGTGGTATCCCCGAAGTCTCATGACAACCCACTAAACAAGTGTAGTGGGTCCAAAAACAAAACAGTGTAAAAACTTTTCTGTGTGGAAGATTTCAGTTCATATTTCTCTAGTTAACCACTGTATATTAATCAGATCAGACAAAAGTAGTAGAAGTAGCGAACTTAAACTCGTCTTAAATAAAAAAAAAAATAATAAAAAATATATAATTGTACAGAATTGCTAAGTATCTGAAAGTAATCCAAGCAAGGCAGGCAGTCTGTTTCCAGTCAAAAATCCTTTATTAAGTACACATGCAAGCGATCCAAGTAAAACAAATATAGAGTAATAGTTTCCTCACAAGCTTTTTAAATATATATATATATATATATATATATATATATACTTTTTATCAGGTAAGGGAGTGGTTTATTGTGCTGCAAAACAAAGTGTTTTTGGTACACATATTAAATTCACATCCCTTCCCCCATTAGTGTGACATTCGAGCTGGTCCTGCCCTACTTAATAGCTGTCATAATAATATAACCCTTATGTACTTTAAATACAATTTATAATGATGTTGTACCTCTTATTTAACCAGATTATTAAGTCTGTGATTTTATCCAAGACAATATATCAACCTTAGTCTATTTGGCAATCAAAAACATATATAAAATATATACAAATACACTTTGCATGTAAAAAATCAATTGTAAAAATCATATTCTATTTCCATAACCTATTGTTAACAAAGTTAGCTTTCGTCCTTCTAGACTTCTTCAGGTCTGTGTACAAGAACCCTAAAAATTATCTATAAGAATGGTTACACTTCAGAATCTCAAAATACTGAAATCTTGAATTTCAGTAATTCGAGACCATGAAGCCTAAAACCAGAATGCCGAAAGTGCATAAGAGCGAATTTGAATATCTCAATTCCACACTTGTGCATTTCCAGTGCGTCGCGTGTAGCGTTATGGTGCCTGAAATTGCAGGTGAGTGAGTGTTTGCGTGTGTTTTTGTATGTTGTATCTGTGGGTAAGGGAGGTGTAAGTGTGAGTGTTGGATTTGTCGGTGTTTGTCTATGTGTGATGTGTATTTGTGTGCGAGTGAGTGGAGGATGGCATGGTGTGAATTTTTTTTTTATGTTATGTACGACCTCAGAGTTTGTTTATATAAGTAAGGGGGTGTGGGGGGCTTGCCCCCTGCTTATCTGTAGTATAGGGTTGTGTGGTTTGTGTGCTGTGGGTGGAATGGTGTGTTTGTTATGTGGTGTATGGTGTATGTATGTTCATGATTGTGTGATTCAGGATTGTGGGTTTCAGTTTTGTGAATGGTTCGACTTTATAGTCTCAGGTTACTGAAATTCAGGATTTCAGTAATTCGAGATTATGAAGTGAAACCATAAAAATATATATAATTGTGTAATTAATTAGTATTATTATTACACATCATTTTGAATAAAGTGGAAAAAAGAGAACCAGAAAAAGAAAAAATAATAAGAAAAAATGTATGGTGATGGAAACAAAATATACACTTAAATTACAACTGATTTAAAATGGTATTTAAAACCAACTGGTAGAATAAAATAAAATAAAATAAAATAAAATTAGTCATATAAACAGTGTGGTAATTTTCTAAGTTCCAGTGCACTTTTAATTGAACAGTAGTAGTTTAGTTCAGGCTTCCTAAAAGACTTCAGCTTTAATTGCCACATAAGTTCATGTTTCTCCAGAATATTCGGAATGTCTCCACCCATGTCTGTGCGACCCAGGATCTGGAACTTAAAACCTATGTGTCTTTTATGAAGAGAAAGGTGTTTGGCTAGTGCATTATTTTTACATCTAGACTGGATTTCTGACAGATGACATGAAATCCTACGCTTGAGTTTATTTACAGTCTTGCCCACATAGAATGCATCACATCCATTGCAGTGTGCCCTGTAAATTACTTTTGTAGTATTACAGTCACCCCCTGCACTGTTCTTAATACTTTTCTTTAAATAAGGGCAATAAAAACTATCACCTTGCTGTATAAATATACAAAATGTACAATTAGTTTCACATCTTTTAGTGTTTCTCTCATATGGTCTAGGTTTAAATTCAACAAAACTTCTAGTATTCCTGGCCTTCCTGTAAACAAAAGATGGGGCTTCACCTAATATTTTAATCAGAAAAGGGTTTCCTGTGACAATGTCCCAGTTTTCTTCAATAACGTTTTTGATACTGTGATAATCCAAAGTGTATGTCAGGATGCAGCTATTTTTGCATTTGTTATTCTCTGTGGAATTTCTTAACTTCTTTACTAAACACTTAGTACCTGTGTAAATAGTATAATGTGCTGCTACACAATACCCTTCCTGCCTGGGTGATAATTTATTATTTCAGTTACTTTTTACAGCACTTCTCTCTCATTCCCCTTTCAGAGACCTTAACGTAATAATTATTTTTGTTTCCATCTTTTCATTTAGTCACCACTGTCCCTGCTAACGGGTTCTCTCTCAGTCCCCCACTTGCTGAATCCTTGGTCATTGACTGCATCTGCAGTGAAGAAACCACCACAAGGACTCAAGCGCTTAAAAAAGAAAATAAGTTACTGTAGGTGTCTAGCTACATCTGCTCCCCACCCCCATCAGCTGTAAATACATTCCCCAGTTAAACTTTTTCTTTTTAGTTATCAGTAAACCAAGATAAAGCTCTAGGCGAACAAAAGGTAACCCAATACATACTCTGGAATAGCCCACTTGTAAAATAGAGGCAAAAAGGTACTTAGCCTGCCACTTTTTGTCTGCTTCAAACTAGGTATCTACCCAGAAAGGACACAGCTGAAATCAGGTCTATAGATTGTTTTTCCCTAATAGATTCTCATAACTCCTAACAATTTGGCTATTTAGACACTTACCCTACAATCTTTAGCCTGGGGGGGTTCTAGCCCGCTCCGTTTGCTATGCTCACTTCACTGCCCTCCCTGCCCCCTATTCCCACCCGCTCCCAGTACCTCTACATTTATTCTTAGCCTTAACCCCACCCCTAATTGCCACCAATTAGGCTACACCACTAGTCACCCCCTCCCCCTACATACAACACAATCATGCTACTACCTAATATAATAACAATCCTAACCTGCGTAGTTCTAGCTCACATTACATCCTACCAAGGCTCCACAGTCACATGCCCCAACAACTTCCACTGTACTCTCTCACGACCCCCCCTTAAACATTTACATTATAATTACACAACCCCTGCCACCAAAAACATCCTCCCAGTACACACACTCCATTACCAAACACCTAACACACTCAAAGATAAAATATCCCTAAGATACCATAAGCAATTTACTATGTATATAAAACATATCCTAAACACCCTCTATAAACTAGCCCTCGCTGGAGACATCCATCCAAACCCTGGTCCTCCCAAATCCAACCCAACCACAAACCCTAGTCCAAGCAACCCCCCACAACTCAACTCCTAGCCAACAAAAAAAATAACAGACCTACTTATAATGTCCCTAAACATCAGAAGCATATGCAATAAAATCCAAGAACTACATGCCAGCATAAGCATATATTCCCCAGATATTCTCTTCCTAACTGAAACCTGGCTCAAACCTCACATCAAAAGTGAGGAAATGCTTCCACCTGAATACAACATCCTTTACATAGACAGATTGTTCAACAAAGGAGGTGGTGTAGCATTGATATTTAAACACTACCTCAGTATTCAACTCCTGAACACATCTGCTCCTCACCACAACAATGAAGAAATCCATTATGCCAATCTCAAACTAAACCCAAACAAAACAGTCAATATCATAGGATGCTATTTCCCACCAGGGCAAAATATTACACCCTTAGAAAATCTCTTGAGCTAGGCTACTCTATCTCTACCCCAGGAAACCATCATTCTAGGCGACTTTAACATCAACTGGCTATCCTGTAATAACAGTCTCCCAACCATTCACGTTAATCTCCATGGGTTCACTCAACTCCTCCAATCCACTACCCGAATCAACAAAAACCCTAACAATCATACTTTACTTGACTGGATCCTAGTCAACAAAGCCCCTCACTCTTACCTAGCAGGCTGCTTACCTGACAGTCTTAGTGACCACTCCCCCACTTCCCTAATTCGGCACCACACAAACAGTCTCAAGCCCATTATCCACAGGCAAATACGGAACAAGTCCAACTTCAACCCCAACTCCTTCATCTCCTCCCTGCAAAAAATTAACTGGTCACCACTAAAATACCTCAACCTAGATAAGGCTGTCCACTTCTTCAACAATACCTTCCTCTCCATCCTAAACACCCATGCTCCTGTAAGAAATGCCAAAGTCAGATCCAGGTATGCCCCATGGTTACAAAAGGCTACCAGAACCATAATGAAATCCAGAGATAAGGCCTAGAAGCACTGGTGACTAACAAAATATAACTCAGATAGGCAATCATTCCTTGAACTGCGCAATAAAGCCAAAAAAGCAAATAAAATTAGACAAATCCCTCTACTATAAATCCACCCTAAACTCTACCAACCACAACCCTAAGCAATTCTGATCCACTATTAACACTATCCTCCACCCAGGGAAGGTTGATAACCCCCAGCCATCTATTCCCCCCTCCTCCAGCAGTATTGCTGAATCCTTCAACAAACACTTCACTGAAACTATAAAATCTCTAAACAAATAACACTTCCCCACAACAGCCCACCAACTCCTAACCCTAAACCCCTCACTCCTCTTTTCTTCTTCACCTTAGTACCTACCTCCAACATAAAAAGACTATTGTCAAAACTTAAATCCACCAAGCTCGTAGCTGACAACCTCCCCTCTGAATACTTGAAAATTACAGCTGATACACTAGCCTACCCAATTTCAATTCTAATCAACCATTCCATAACAGAAGGCTATGTTCCCTCGATATGGAAAATATCCCACATTATTCCCCTCCACAAAGGTACCCCCTCTACCGACCTATCCAATTACTGCCCCATTGCTATCCTCTTCCCTCTCTCCAAGATACTTGAAAAATGTATCAACACCCAGGTCTCCAACTACCTCCTAGCTAATAATCTCCTCTCCAAAACCCAACATGGTTTCAGACCATATCACAGCACTACCTCCGCTCTGCTCTCTTTTACCAACACTATACTTCATCACAAAAACAATGGCCTCTTCTCTACTGCCATATTTCTAGATCTCTCAAAGGCCTTTGACATGGTATCTCATGAGCTACTACTCTCTACTCTCCCCAACCTCTCCTTCTCACAATCAGCCTGCAACTGGCTCCACAGCTATCTACACAGATGCCAGCAATCAGTAATCTGGGATGATAACCTATCACCTCGCCTCCCAGTTACTCTCAGAGTTTTCCAAGGGTCTATCCTTGGCCCTCTGCTATTTTCACTTTTCACTAACAACCTACAAACTGCTGCTACCCACGCATCTCTTATACAGTAGGCAGATGACTACACTCTCATCTGCTCTGCCCTCACTCTACCAGAACTACAACAAATCACACAGGAATCATTTTCTTCTGTAGAAAGCTGGCTATCCAATGCTCAGCTCCTACTCAACCCAGGTAAGACAAAACTTCTCCTGTTCCAACCTTACAAAACCACCCAAAACACCCCCCACTTCAACATTCTTGCCAAAGACAAATACCATTATCTCTCCATCAGAACACAAAAAATTACTCGGTGTGGAAATAGACAACAAACTTAGATTTGACACCCACATATCTCTCACAATAAAAAAAGTTCAGAAGAAACTTGGTGCATTATATCGAAGCCACCAATTCCTAACCAAGGCGGCTAGAATATCCGTAGCCAATTACCAGCTAATCTCCACCCCACTCTAGGCATACCCCATACTTACCAACCTTAGAGAGACAGACCTACACAAGCTGGATGCTTGTTACAACAAAATTGCTAAATTTGCCACTGAAACCTCCTACTGCAGCCATCATTGTATCTCCCTTAAAGAACTAAACTGGCTAGAACTCCCACAACTCCTTCACTTTAATCAACTCACCCTCGTTTATAAACTTATTAACCACCCCCATAACATCCCTTCCCTTCCCTTCAAACACTTCTCCAACCTTATCATTCCACTGGCCCCCTAAGATCAAGCAACAAAAATCAACTCACTGTTATCAAACCCAAAAACTCAGCAAGAGAAGCCATATTTTCATGTACCATATCGAAACTTTGGAACAATCTTCCACCCTCTATAACTACTCTACCTTCCAGCAGCCTTTTCAAGACTGCACTCAAATTCCACTTAAATTTGTACTGGCATTGTCCTTGTTCTAATCCAGACTAACACCCCACCCTTACTCCCCCCCACCTAGACTCTTAACTCAACTATACTACCGCCACTACTAACCACAGTCAGAATTAGCTAGTTGTCTTTACATACTTTAAAATCTTGTCTGACAACTTTGTTACTAATATTATAAACAACAAGAAACTATCTTAACTTGCAACATTTACTGTATATACTGTTGATAATCAATATCTTGTTATTGTATTAAAGCCAACAACCTGTAATGTTGTTTACTATTGCTGCAGCTTTGTATGTCTTTTTATCATGTACATGATGTGGAGCTTTTCTTCCCGGGCATCCACTGAAAAAGGACCTGCATCCAGTCGGAATTTCCTGGTAAACAAATGTAAATTAAATAAATAAATAAAATTGACATTCTCCTACTGGGGAGGTTGAGTGAAGGTGCTTCAGTCATTTTCAGTTCTATAATGGGTTTCAAAATGTTTTTTAACATATGACTTTCATAGCCTCTCACCAGAAAATCTTTCTCTAAGTTATTTAGGTTTCTCAAAAATGGTTCCATCTCTGTGGTAATTCTAGCTAATCTATAGCCTTGGGACTTCACTACATTATACTTGTTTTTTGTAGGATGTAGACTTTTACTGATGAGCAATAATTTAACACTCGTTGGTTTTCTGAATAGATCAGTGGTGATTCTGTTATTGTTGGTGTCTTTGGAAATCTGCATATCTAAGAAAGTGGTTGAAGTATAGCTATGGGAAGAGGTAAACTTCAGGAAGGGGGTTGTTTGATTGAGGTAAGTGATAAAATCTCCAAGCTGCAAGGTGTCACCTTCCCACACAATAAAGATGTTGTCAATAAAACATAAATAGCATGTGATAAGCTGCATGTAGTCTGTAGTGTTTAAAACAAAGTCCCTCCCACTTGCCCAGCGCTATGTTAGCTATGCTGGGAGCCATGGCAGCCCCCATTGCTATACCAGGTTTTTGTTTGTAGTGTTTGCCATTGAAAGTAAAGAAATTGAAGTCCAGTACAATATTAATGAGCTTGCTTTTGAAGTTGTGCCTGTGTACCTTGATTATGTTTCTTAAAAGACTCCATAGTTGCTGTTATACAGTAATTGTGAGGGAGCACTGTATACAAGGATTCCACATCAGTAGTTAATAAAATACTGTCAGCGTCCACTGTAATGTTTTTTATTTTCCTCAAAAAATCCATCGGCTCTCTTATGTATGACATTCATTTCTGCTAAAGGTTTCAGCAAGTAATCAAGGTAAATGGCTGTGGCTTCAGTAAGGGAGTCTCCACTTGCTACCACCAGTCTATAAGGTGAGTTTTGTCTGTTCTTGTGTGGCTTTGGTATTCCAAAATGTAAGGTAAATGTGGGCATGGGCTCCATAAATAATTACAAAGATTTCCAATAATAAGGTTTTCTTCCCATAATGTGGTGAGATTAGTGTTCCATAAATCATATGCTCTTTTTATGTCATCCATGGTAAATAACTCATAAAATATGTTATCCTCCAGCATGTTCTCTATCTTTTGGTTGTAGCTAGTGGTATCAGTCACAAGTATACCTCCTCCCTTGTCTGCCTTCATTACACGCCTGGATTTACCATTGCCTAGCTCAAGCAATGCTTTTCTTTCTCCCTGTGTTAAGTTATAAAGTTTTTTCTTAGGAGGTTTATTAAGGAGTTTCCTGATATCCATCTCACATTTCACTTCAAAAGCAGCTAATGTTTGTTGTAGTGGTGGACAATAGCTGCTAGGGCTTTTTATAGTTTCATCAATAGGCTTATTTTCAATGTCATTACATTTGCCATAAAACTGTACCCTTAAGTTGAGCTTCTTCACAAACATTTTAAGTTCTATCAGTACCTTAACAGCCTCACTCCTGCAGCTTGGTACAAAAGTAAGTCCTTTGGACAACACACTTTTTTCATCTTCAGTCAGTGCTTTAACAGAGTGGTTCCAGATAAGTGGAGCACCTGTTATTGTGGCACCTGTTATTGTTGTTATTGTACCTGTTATTGTGGATGGTTCCTCTGTCTGAGCCTGGGACCTGGGTTTTAGTCGGGGTTCCAGTCGGGATTGCCAAGGTATTTTATTTCCCTCACCCCTTTCCACTGTTTGGTTCTCCTGTCTCCCTGGGGATTCATGGATAGAGTATGAGACCTCTGGAATTCCTCCTCTGCTGTCTGGAATCTCGGTGGGTTGTAGTAGTATTCCTCGCTGTGGCTGCGGTAGGGGGGAACCTGGGTAAGAGGGGCAAGCTCTGGGGCTCTGATGGTGGTCATCGTTCTTGTTCTGGTACTGGTGCTGGCTTTGGTATTGGTGTGGTGGTTGATGTCTGTGCTGTCAATACTGTTCTTCCTGAAGTGACTGGTCTCTATGAAGGTGCTGCTGCTCCTGGTAGCTGAATTGTCTGTGGTCCCGGTTGTCCTGGTAGTCCTGTAATTCGTCCTGTAGAACTCTCTGTCGGTTCTGGTTGACTCTGTGGCTTATGTTCCTGTCCTGATCCTTCTGTGATGTCAAAGGCTCCTGCAGAGTGTTGATAGCTTATGTTCCTGTCCTGATCCTTCTGTACTACAAATTGAACTAACAGTATTTTAAATGAAAACTAGCTAGGTCTGGTTGTTTACTGAACATTTTTCTTGTGGTTCATAAACTAAAAACTGCTTTTGGGTGGAACCTGCATTTTAGCAGGAATATTCAAGCCATTTGTTTTGCACATGGGTGCAACTCATCATAGGCCATGTAAACTGTAGTGTCCAAATCTATTTTTCAGATGGTAATTCTTTGTACTATAAAAGAGCTCTTAATGATTTTATTTTAACTCATAATGAAGCAGACATGGAAGAAAAACATATTTTAACTTTACACCCACAATACCCATCCTAAAGGGTCATTACACTAAAGGAATGCAGAAATGCAGTGATTCCGGAACTCCCTTCTCCCCGTATGAAGTGTCATTAGTCCCAATTATAGTGTACATTTTCCAGGAAAACAATGGCTCTATCTCTGATTTTGTGTTATGTATCATCCATGCTACAGATCTTTATTCTGCTCAGTGACATACATTACATGAGAAAACCTCTCCTTTCCCAATCATAGAATATATTAAACTTTTTTATAATCTTTAGGAAACATGATTTTCTGAACGTGTCATGTATTTTAGATATAACCCTTTTGTTAGATGAAACCAGCAAAATATTTTGAAGCCATAATTGTAATTACATACTTTTAGTACAAACCCTCAGAAAATAGATGTAGCTTAACTCATCACTTGTTAGGAATGTGATTTGTTTTACTGATGTCTTCATATTTGTTAATGTTAAAATTTCATGCATGCAATATATCCTTTAAAGTACTTACAGTTAAACTTTTGGGAATTAGCAGAATGCTTCAAGGTCTGAATCAATCCTGTATGTGTGTTAAAAACTACCAGGTAAATAAAGCAATGTTTTATTTCATAACAAACTCATTTTGTTTTACCAAGAAGCTAAATGTTGCATGGCATTTCAAATGAACTCCAAGTTCAGATAACACAGTCATGGTTTTCTTTAAATCTCTGTTTTTAAATATATTAGAAATTACACATAACAAGCTTTAGCCAGACCATGGAGAGCAGCAACGATTTGGCTAAATCACATTCCTTTATTGTAATTGATCACACTTAAGCTCATAGCCTCAAACAAATCAAGGTATTTCTGGTGTTTTATTGTGAACCATTTTAGAATGCATAAAACAAAGCATCTCCTGGTTTGGACTAGAACCCAGAGTCCACCTTTAATAACCGTTGTCATTATTCATTAATTAGTGTTAAAATTCATAAAGCAAAGCAACTCATGACTGGAAATGGAACACAAAGCCCAGATTTAATGACCTTTGTCATTATTCAGTAAACAGCAGAAACAGCAGAAGCATTTAACATGAGCATTGCTTTTCTTGAAAGTGTGATGCTGAGGCATTGTATGCAGTACAGGAGTCTGACAGCTCAAATGACTGTTTTACTGTGAGCATATAAATGGAAGCCTGCTAAAAAGCTGCATAAATCGGTAAAACGATGTATCTGTTATTCTTTCCAGAGATGAATTTAGAAAGGAAATGAGCCTAGGATAAACTAATCTAGAATGCATACTATAATACTCTTGATGACTGCATTTTTTTCCTCTGACGGAGCCACTTGCAAATATTGTCCTAAGGAAGCAAGTACACATGTAGTATTTTAAATAAAACTTGAATTGTACAATGATATTTGGACCAGCCCTTTTTGTGAGCTTCTAAAAAGACACTTAAATAAATAAATAAATAAATAAATAAAGTCACTAAAATATATGTGCAAATGCTTTATGGATCCAGGTTAGACCTTCTGACCTGTGCTCATTTCTTTTGCTTCAGCTGTATAGTAATCTAAGAAATGAGCAACTACAGTGATACATAGTAGAAGTATACAATATGTTAAAGTATAAAAAGCATTGGTTCTTTGTAAATATTACAATGTATACTGTAAATAACTTTCAATATAATATCTACTTCTTCAGTCGTCTATATACATACCTATATTAATTCTAACTTCCTTATTGTTTGTATTGCCTGACTTATACTATGTAATTATTAAATAACTACTTAAAATGTGGAAGGTGTTTATACTTTGTAAACGACCATTGAGCATTTCTGTTACCCAGTTAACAAAGATAAATAAATAGATGAATAAGTGAATAAATAAAGATACCCTATATTTCTAATCTTTATAGATATAAGATGTCTGTCAGGTGTTTATCGCGACATCTACCAAATCAGGTAGTGTTGACAAAACTGTACAGAAGCTGACAATGTCAAACACCTGAAACAGTGGAAAACACCAAATTCTGAAAATCCCTACCATTGAAGACCCAGGAACAAGAGCTAACATTAATCCTAAAGGGGGCGAGTCTGGTAGTTCAGTATATTGGGTGTTCAACACGGTCATCTTCAGTATAGTTTAGTCAACATTCTGTAAAGGCAGTGTCGAACACGTGATAGTAAGTTTTTTTCTCTCTCTCTGTACACACACACACACACACACACACACACACACACATATATATATATATATATATATATATATATATATATATATTTATTGCTTTAATTTTAAATGCAATTATTTTAAAAGATGTCACAAATTCTATCATTCACATTTAACCCCTTTCAGGAACAATTATTTTAACTAACCTTTTAATGTGCCTTTTAAACTTGCATAACCACTAGCTGGATACATGCAATTTTTCATTCTTCAGCCAAGTTCACACAATTGTCACTTTTCTTTTGAATCACTCTTATACCTGAGGACCATGCACAAGCATTATTAACATTCTCTAGCTTTCCACACAGATGTACACTCACATAAGTTTTATATAAGAGCAAGGAACATTAATACTTCCAGCAGTGCTAAGCATGATAGTTTAGCCAAAACAGTTTAAATGTAAACAATTCTCTACCTGACCAGAAGGCTGTGTTTTTCTGTTACCCATACTGGTCTCATCTCTTCTTATAGCCGTATTGTTAGCTTTCCAATATGAGGTTTCATTTTATCACCCACTAAATCGTTTGCCCCCACTTACTCATTTTATTTTTTCCTAACTTAATCCCCTATTTTTAGTCCTGATGTTTGTATATGTGCGGCATAATACTTTTCATTTTTTTTATGTTTTTTTCACCTGACCAAGAACTAAAGAAGTTCAAACTCAGATATTTCCTTCCATATGTATTCATGTGTATCTATCCCTTAAGTGCTGTATAATTTCCTGTGTTGACAGTTCTAATACATTTTTACACTGAGGTCTTAACTCCATCCTTTTCTTACCTGTCTGAGGAAACCTGAATTGTTCTGAGGGCTTGGCTGGGTTGGACTGGACTATGACACAGAATTACTTTTCAGAGAACGTCTACCAGATCCCTGTGTTCTGTTCATATATAAAGGACACTTGGATCACCATACATGTGGCTGGGTCACAGGCACATTGTGCATCACCCTCCCTGCAGGGTTAGTGACCTTCACATAGGACAATACACTGCCTTCTCATCCCACAGTAAAGTGTGCCACTATATACTCTTTATCTACATGGCATTACCTACAGCGCTCTCCATTTGCTGTAACAATATACAGCTGTGTGTAGTAAATCCAAACAGTCAAAACATCTGCTACTTATCCTGCTATTTGTGCATTGACAGAGTCAATGACGGTTATTCACATATTTTTTCTAAATTGTTTTTATTATTTTTGAGCACAAAAAAAAAAGAGTATGATCACTATACATCGCATCTCTTTACCTTATAGGTACCTATACTCATTTTGTCATCGCTTATGCCACCCATCTAATCCTGTTTACATGTTTATCCATCATCTATCCCATCTCAGCTCTTCACTAACTGATCATAGTGTCCATCTAGAGGAATAGTCATTCATAATGTTTTTGTCCTTATACTTAATATCACACATACATTTATATACCCTCAAACTCACGTTTTTTCTCTAACCTTAACCAGCAGAATCTCTCCAAACTCTCTCCTCACCATTAATTCTTATTCCAAGGCTGGAGGTATTTAGCAGTTTGTTTTGCGTGGGAATAGCAATTTATTTTTTGGCGTTCATCATCGCTATCATCCTTTTATTTGTGGATTGAACGTCATTACACATTCTTCACTTTTGGACATTTTATTCCTCTCTATTAGCTGTAGACTTTTTCTTACCTACCTGCTTATTTTTTACATTTTCACTTTTGTTTTATAAAAAAATCAGCTCTGTTAATAAAACATTGCTGTATTCTTAGCTTAGCAGACTATTAAATAAAGGCTAAACGTACATGGAACCCTTGCTTCAGTGGCATGTCATAAATAACACTGCATGTAGAATTTAGTAGTTAAGAAAAACACCATAACAAAGTGGCGATATGACAACCAATGAATAGTATGTGATAGACAGAATCCATAGCTGAGGATAAGAATAAATGGGAGGGGGGCTTTCAGAAAGAAATACTTAGGAACAAGGGACAAGACAGGATATACCCTTTTCCTTAGCTTTATTTTTATTGGTAATTCAAAAGCCATACCAAAGAGTTAAGGATTTTATAAAGGGCTACAGGAATAGAGGATAGAAAAGTAACATGACAGATGACCATAGGCTCTTACTGGAGGATGTTGAGTGGACATTACCATAGGTATTCCATAAATTTGAGAGGGAAGCAGTCCTGATATACACCCCCTCAAAAAATACACTGGTGTTAAGATAGGGAGTAGGGTCTTAGAAAGTTTAGCTTTATCATTCTCAAGTAGAGGTGACAAATGGAATAAATGTTTTCCTTAGAGTGGAAGAAACATATAAGATAGAAATTAGTGGCTAACAAAGGGACAATGTGAGTGGACTGTTACATAGGTTCATAGGTTCATAGGTGTTTACTAGGCTAACAACCACAAGGGCACTTTTAAGCTTAGCCATGCATCTGAAATCACTGACAAGTTCTGGTGCCCTTGATAAGTGTAAGCAGGGGCTTGGGAGATGAAACATTTAAAAGCAGAGGCTTAGGGGATGGACCATTTACAGGCTGCCAGTGTCCATTAGAGACATGGGTGCCAAACTGGGGATGAATTTCCTGTTCCCCATTCAATTGTCCAAGTTACACTTGAATTGGGTTAGAGAGGAACCCTGCCTCACACGATAGGGAGCCTGTTTCAGAGACAGGGTGGTTTCTGGGATACAAACATGTCTCTCCAGCAGGTCCTATTTATATCACAGGCAAGGTTTAAGTCTTTAGAATAAGTAATTCTGTTAGTGTTTTTTTTTTTTTTTTTGTGGAAGAAGTCCATCAGAGTGGGGTTTGACAATGCCTTGTATGCCAGGCATTTATTTCCCCCTCAACGGCCTGTAGGAGACAGAATGCAGGGATAGAACCTTGAGGCGGCCTGCATAGGACATGTTACTTATGCCCTGTGTTATTTTACTGATGAACCTCTGTGGCTGTTCCAGTTGCTGGGCATGTCTGGTTAGGTACATACCAAAGGGGGCACTGTACTCAATGACAGGTCTAATAAATGCCAAATACAGTAGAATAATCACTTCCTTGGACATAGATGCCATACTTTGCTTACAAGTTGCACAAAATAGAATGATTTCCTCAGTACTGTAGACATGTGATGGTCAAAGGCTAGATTATTGTGAATGTGTGTCCCTAAGTCCCTGACTACTGGGACAGCTCTTAAGGGTGTGTTGTCAATATGATAGTTACCAGGGGTGGTTGACTTCCTGAAGGATACTGTTATGCATTTCTTGGCATTTAGTTTTAGTCAATGGTTCTATCACCAGTTGTTTGTTTGTGTCAACCCTTCCTGGAGATTCAATGACAGCTCCTAATTTGCAATCATCTGCAAATGTTGTCAGCCAGGGGCCACTGACATTGGTGTTTGATTCAGAGAATTAAATGTCAAAAAAGAGTGGTTCCAAGACTGATCCCTGAAGGACTCCACTTGTGACTGGCTTCTTTGTAGAGGTGGACTCCCCAATTCTAACTTCCTGGGTCCTATCTGTGAGCCAGCTGGCTATCCACCAGGTGACATAAGGGTTTGCATCTAACCTCTTGAGTCTGTCAACAATGCCTGAGTGGGGTATTGCCTCAAATGCCTTGGTCAGGTAAAGGTAGGCAGTGTGAGCCATTTTGCCCTCATCCATAGGTAGTTATATAAAGTAAATACCTTGGTGGGATAATTCAAGTAGTTCAAACACTGATTCCTCCTATAGTTATTCATCTTATGAGGCATGTATCATTAATTCTAGGAGATAAACATCTGGAAAAGATGTAGAGGGTCTGTGAAAAATTTCTATGGAGGGGTCAGAGAGATAGGATGGGAAGGAATAGAACAAGGAAAAGTAGTATGAAAGGAGGATGAAGAGATGTTAGATGATCTAAAGAAGTCTATGACAGTAGTAAATACAGTCCCAAAGACTTAGGGATGAACAGAATTCAGGGCTACATTAGAAAACAATGGAAAGGTGATATAAGAGGGTTGGGGGAAGAAGTAATGACAAATAGTAGAAAAAGCTTAAGGAAAACAAATTACTAGATATACCTAGGAGAATAAAGGGGAACAACATGGGTTAGGTAGGAAGACACTGAAAGAGGTATTTGGAGAGGAACAAGAAGTGTTGTTGCTGTATGTAAGTGCATATTTTAGGGGAAGTAGTGATCATGATAATTTTCTTTCCATGTCAGTTGTACTCCAGCAACTGGAAGATGAGCGTTGTGCCTGGAAGATTGATGACTTCTTTCTCATGTCCTATAGAATTCAAGGAGTTAAAAAATAAATACCTCACGCAAAATATTTAGTGGGATTGTATCTACTTAAAGTGAATGGATGTGTCTGGTTCCAGGCACTTTTGGACCTGCTGACTTGGAATCTGTAGTTTCATTTGGCACTGCAGTTCAGGGCCATGCCACTATTTCCACGATCATTTATTTCCATAAAACTGGGTTTCATTTTGCCCCGTGTGCAATCATTTGCTCCTTTTGTTTTTTCTCTGCTCCTGGATATACCCCATCTGCCTATCTGGCACCACTTATCTCTTTCTTCCCCTTTCCACCAGGTGGACATGCCAACAGCCTTGAGTCTTTCCTCGTAATTTAGACTTTGCATTCTCTTCACCATGTTTAGCTCTCCATAGTACACCCCTTGCTAGCCCTGTCTATTTTTCTTTGAACACCAGGAAAAGCTGCATACAATATTACTTTACAGATGTGACCTTGCCTCGTACCCTGTGCATTAACAGGGTCACTGCACCATTTCTTGACCCACACCATTGCCATTCTCTTGTTGACTTTAGTCACTGCTACTTTGTGCTCCCTTACATGATTCATGCTGGAAGGGTAATAACACCAGTTCCATTCCTCCTGAAGTCTAGTCCTCTTAAACTCTATGTTTCCCCAGAGTATCAGGTTATTACTTACCATTACGCTGTAGCTCATACTTTTATACATGAAACCCGAGGTACCGCTCATTTTTCCACCATACAAGCTACTATATATACAGTTTTGGTGTCATCAACAAACAGACTTATTTTGTTTCTGACCCTAGTATGACTTGCTGTATAAAAGTATGATAAACAGAGCATATACTAGTACTTAACCCTGTTGTACCCCATTAATGACTGGCCTCTACATATGCTCTTATTTTCAGCCTTTAGTCAGTTTTGTGTGGTGCTGTGGTATCGTTGTCGCCTCACAGTTAGATGTTGCACGTTCGTTTCTCAGTTAGAGTGTCTTCTGTGTGTCGATATGCGTGAATGGGCATTCCTTTGTTGAAGGTTGTGCGTTAGGCCCGGCAAGCCAGCACGTAAAAATCTACTGCCAATCATTAGTGGACCGGAGTTCCACTGTGGCGACCCCTAACCGGGAAAAGCCGAAAGAAAGAAAGATAGAAAGTCAGTTTTGTGTTCAACTTGCTTTTCTGGAATCCCACACAAATGAAGTTTAATTTCTTCAACAGTATCTAGTGTGGTAGACAGTCCAACATCTTACTGAAATCAACATGTACCATATCTGCAGGATTTCCTTTATGTACTTTCTACCATTTCTTTTATAAAATTGGACCATGATGATTTGACAAACCATATGTTCCATGCGAATGTGTTGTTGCCCATGCAAAAGACTATCGTAGTTTTCAGGTCATTAGTTTTTTTTTCCCAAATATTTTTTATTAGTTTTATAAATACAGTTCAAATATAACAAAAGAACAAAACTTTAACCATATACAAGAGTCTACAGCAGTAAGATAGTAAAACAAATCCTTAATACTTTTCCAATAGATCATTCAGTTTTTGCCAATGTCTTTTCTGATGACTCATATTTGATGTCCTCATGTTTAGAGCTGAGAGTTCTTTCTTGGATACACTTTTAGCTAAAATAAGAAAATTGTTGAAAGATAAAGCAGATTTACATTTCTAATTTATTGTAATTAGTTTTCTAACTAATATTAAAATCGACCAAAGGAGAGGCAAGTGTGATCTGAGGACAATATCTGGTACTGGAACATTAAATAAAATAATAATTTTTTCACAATGTTTTCATCCATTCATGCATGCATTCATTATTTTATTCATTCATTATACAATTACTCACTTAATCCATTGTGGGGCAGTGCAGTAGCTGGACCCTGTAGTGGCACTCATTGGGTGCAAGTTAGAGACACACCAGTCTTGGGTAAAACACCAGTCGAATGCAGGACACATAGACCTACATGCAATTTAGAGGACTGACTACTCACCCACAGCATGATTATGGACTGGAAATTAGGAAAACAGGTTTGTAACCGTCTAGGCACTTTCTGGATTTGCCTTCATGAAAGACTACTGTTGTTGCCATCAATCATGCTAAAAACTACAAATATTTGTTTTAATGAAACATCATTTAACCTGGGACCAAAGACTGTACTGTGCAAATTAGCATAAATAAAAAATGTTATTTTCACTAAGCAAGTATAGCTGTCAAGTGTGTTGTAAACATGGATTCTCAGACTTTACGTACTGTGATTTTAGAACAAAGCCACTACTTCTTTCCCATCATTACAAAATTCTCTAAAACTTCAACCACCCCCTTATATTGTATTGATATTTATTGCAACTAATATAGTTTATGTTTAAAAGAAAAAAATTCTGTTTTGTATAGAAAAGTAGTTATAATTATTTTGTTAGAAAATAGTCCACCTTTAGCTCTTTTCCCTCCTATGTTTCAAGTTAGCCTTTCATTTCCTTTACAGTCATTTTGAAGTTAGCATAGAGGTTTAAGGCTGTGAGCTGTTAACAAGCTGTTTCCTGTTGTACAGAGTTTGGTACTCTCATCCTCCAATTGCCAACCATATGATTCTGAGCAAGTAACTTATTCAGGCAGTATTCTGGAGCAGTTTGAAAACTAGGCTTGGCTTCTCTGTGGTCTCCTCTTTATTTATTTATTATTTGATATCTGGATACTTGGCTGCTCCAACAACCATTTTCAGCCACAACCCAGGCATAGAAAAGTAAGCATAATAGAGCACACATGTGACAAATAAAAATGCTAGTTGGGTTCTGGTAACAGGGTTCTGAGGAAGTCTGATTTTTAACAGATGAAAGCGCCAAACCTTATTTTCAATAATTTATCAAATTTGGGTGGAACACTAGAGTTGGCTATACGTGTGTTATACTCTGTTCGAGCTGTACAGAAGTTACTATATTTTACCAGCTAGCATTTTTCCTTCTACAGTCGGTTTTTGGTGTTGTTTGTTTTATATGTGACAAATAGTTGCAAAGAATAAAATGATAGCAGTACAGGGAATATTTACATAATGTTGGTAGTACAGAGCATATCTACAATAATAGTACATTAATTATTAGACTTTAAGTAAACATAAGAATTATTCAGTTACAATAAGAAATAAAATATCATTTGTGTGAACAAGAATATCATAATGTTACAGGGAGGAGCTGCCAGGCTGGTTAAGGGTTAGGGGGCATTTAAATTCTTTTTTTTTTTAAATCCTGAAGAGATTCTACATACTTTATTTCAGCAGGGATGTGTTCCATTACACAGGGCCTAGTCTGGAAAATCCCCATTTACCAATGGAAATTTTACAGTGGGGCCTAGTAGGAGTGATGATATCTTGTTGAAAGCTTTGAAGTGAGTATGATTGTTCTCCATAAATAGAATGATCTTTTTAAAGGGGACAATATCTCTTATTTAGTGCTTTCGCTAAATAAGTTACCTGTGAGGTAGTTTGATCCTTCTGTAACCTGTAGCCACTTAAGTTTATGTAGTAAAAAGCAATGATGTGAGTGTGAAACAGCAAGCAGTCCAAATCTACAAATCGTATTTTTGGAAATTTATAATCTCCGTGTTTTATATGCAGAGTGAATACCCAGGTTGGGTAGACCGTATTCCAGCTTGGGGAGTAGTATATTTTTGTCGGGGATAGTTTTGCTATTAGTGAAAGCTGGTGTGAAATCTTTTAGCAGGGCTTTAGCTAGGATAGAACTTTGTTAATGATTTTATCAGTGTGATTAGAGAGTTTGAGAAAGGGTTTGAGGGTGGAACTTAAGTATTCAAGTTCAGTGAATATGTGACACTGAAAATTAATAAAAACTAATTAAAAAAAATCTTGTCTTTGGATGTTTTTTTCCACTTGTAAAGTTAGAAATAAGACACTTTTTCTTGCTTTCATCCAGGTTACATTGTCTTAATTCAGGAAGCATAAGGAGTTAATATTCCCCTATTTTAGTAACACAGGTGTTACCTGCAGTAACTTGATCTTTAACAAGATACATGTTACTACCTGTGCCAATGATAGCAATATATAAAACAAACAAAAAAAAAAACATAACTTAGCGTGTGTTTTGTCAGTCAATTTTACATTGAGAAGTACTATTATTTAAGCATGTAGTAATTACCATTATTACTGTTCATGGTCGTTGAATGTGGGCTCAAAAATCATGCACATTCGTTACTGATTACTGATTTTACTTAAAACAGTGCTCTTGTTTCTAGCATCACTGACACATTGTAAGAAGCGTTTATTGTTTAAGAGAAATAAAACTATCTAGTGATTTCAGTTTTATGGAATGACATGCACTGCTAAATACAATGTGCAATTCTCTTTAATTTAGACCCATTTACTAAGCCAGAGACCGAAAGTGGCATTGAAGTGTCTATATACCCAGTCAATTGATGAGATAGCTTCTGAAGAAGTGGAGTACAACCAGTCCTTTGCATGTATAGGTTCAGAACCATTTCAGTTACCTTCACTAGGCAGTACATCAAATACTAACTAGAATAATTTCTAAATGTCAGTGATTTTCCAGTTCTGGCACCAGTTCTTGGCTGACTGGAACAAACTCACTATTCTGTATGATGGTCTCTTGTGCAGAGTCAGAAAACAAGTCAGAACTGACACTAACTCATTATGCACAACTGACACACAATCACTGCCCCATACTTCTGTATCTGAATTCACTTCTTCAGGAGTCTCAGTGTCCTTAGCCATTTTAGGTCCGGATCTCAGATGCTTCTAATGTCAACTGGGCTCCAGTTGAACTGACAATATATTTAGTTAAACTGTAAACACTGATGTATTTTCTGATAACTGATTGTAGCTTGAGACATGTATTTATTTATTTATTTGTTGTTAACCAGACACTGTCTGGTTAAGTGACTTGCTCTTCATCATTCAGACGTCAGATGAAGACTGTACAAATCAGGCCCTGAACTACAGGAAGCAGCTGGTTAACAGTTCATTGCATTAATCCTCTGCATTAACTACCAAACATCCACTTTGAAAATGCATCCATCCCACACCATCCTGAATGCATCATTCTTAAATGGCTAAGTGAAACCAATGTGCAGTCTTGTCTAATTCCCACAGTTATAATAGTGCTGTCTAGACCAGACTACCTTTCTTGCTAATGCTTTCAATTTAACAGTAGAAGACTGACCAATATTGCATTCTTCCAGTACAGTCTTTTTCAGGTTTCATGGGAAAATTACAAGTAGCCCAAACAACAAAACCATTTTTCACTGAAAGTTTGAACCTTCTTTTATGAGACATTTTTCAATCCTAATCAACATTCACATATATTGGTTAGATGTATCAAACCACAAAACCTTTTGATGGTTGTATTTTCCTTAAACCCATATAATCAAGGAAACTCCTATCAGTTTTGATTTATAATGATCTTTAGTTGTTTTAGGAATAATTGTCAAGCCTTGTCATCAAAACTGATATAACTTGGGATTCCAAGATGGCTGCACATTAAGTAACAGCTTATTTATATCTCCTCGGTGTAAAAACAGAAACTTAGCAAAGAAAGCTAGTGGACCTAGATTTCTGGGTAAATAACAGTAACTGACTAGTAAGTGCACTGCCTATATGCCAGGAAAAAAAGAAATATAAAGGACCTGGAGGAAAATCAGCTACAAATGTTGAGGAAAAAACACAGACTGGGAAAAGTACTGCAGTTGTTCAGAATAAAGCAGTGCAAGTTCCAGACATGACTTGTAACAGTAACCTAGAGGAAAGTATAAAGCAGCTGCACAGAGACCTGGTTAAAATAAATGAAACAGTGATGGAGTATATCAACATAAACAATAAAAAGCTGGAAAAAATGGAAGAAGCTTTGAAAAGATATTCAGATAAGGTGACAGAACTGCAAAACTCAAAGGATGAAATGAAGAACAGGCTGGCTGAATATGAGACTGCACAAGAAGAGATCTTTCAAAAAATAATAGAATTAGAGGACAGAGCACTTAGGGAAAACCATAGATTTTCTGCTGTACCAAAAAGGCTGGAAGGAACAGATTGTATTAATTTTATGAAAATACAGATAAGCAACTGGACTAGTATTCCACAACAAGAACTGTTATTTGAAAGGGCACATCATATGTATGCTCCAAACCTGGCTATGAAATAACAACCTAGACCTTCAATAGTAAAAATGCAATCTTACCAGCAGAAGGAGTTGATTCTGACAAAACTGTGGCAGAAGGACAAAGTACTAAAAATAGGAGACAGCAGAGTGTTTATGGAGAATGAGGTAGAAATGGTGATGTATAACCAATAGGAAAGTCCCCAGGATTAGATGGTATTCCTGTGGAAGTTTGGAAGCTAGGAGGGAAAATATGATCTGGAAGGTTTTGTTTAACAGTATTTTAAGAGGAGGAGAAGTACCAACATCTTGGAAGAAAACAGTGATAGCTGTAATACCTAAAGAGGGTAAAGATCCATCAGATCCAGCTTCATACAGGTTGATTTCAATACTGAATCATAATTACAAAGTGTTTGTCTATAATGCCTAAAAGAATGGCAAAAGTGATGCCAAAACTGATACATATGTATCAATGTGGTTTTGTGGAGAGGAGGCAAACATTTGACAACATAAACAGAACAGTGATGATCCAGAGGGAAAGCAGAATGTAAGAAAATACCACTGTTGTTAGTGGGACTTGATGCATCGAAAACATTTGACAGAGGAAGCTGAGACTTTATGAGCAGAGCAATGGAAGCATTTGCATTCCTGATAAAATTATAAGGTTGATTTGGAGGATATAAGAGGGATTGGAGGTGAAAGTTAAAGTGGGTGGGGTCCTCTCTGATAATCTCTGCTTGAGCAGAGGAACCAGGCACAGGTGTCCTCTTTCCCCTTTCTTATTTGCATTATATTTAGAATCATTGGCAAAGAAAATAAGGGACTCAGAAATCCAAGCATATAATTGTCATGGTAATCAAGAAAAGCTGGCTCTATTTACAGATGACATTATTTTATGCCTGACAAAACCAGAAAGAGACATTACAGTGTTGTGGAACATATGGAGACAGTTTCAAACCTTTTCAGAATACAAAATGAATGAAGCAAAAACTAAAACAATAGCAGTAAATTATGTGCCCACATATGAACTGGTTCAGCTATATCCACATTTTTGGGGACATGATAAAATGAAGTATTTAGGAGCATGGATTAAAAATGATTCTGGCGTGGCAGCTAAGGATATGTGGAAAGAGACTAAACAAAAGATAATACAAAAACTGAGAAAATGAAAGCTTTGTTATATGGATATTGATAGTAAGATTCAAGCAGTTAAAATGTTTTATTCCTTTTAGTCTTATACATTAGTCAGGCATATTTTTATCAACAGAGGAGAAGCTGTGGATAGCAATTAATAAAGACCTGAAGGATCTTATCTGGGAGGGGAAGATGGCAAGAGTCAAGTGGGATGAGTTTATTCTTCCAATGGAACAGGGTGGATTGGGATTACCCAATTTGAAGGGGTATTTCAGAGCAACACAGTTAAGGCTCCTATACACAGCATAAGTAGAAAACTATAATTCAAAGTGAAAAGAGATGATGATGAAACAGGTGGGAAGCTCAAGTAACAGGAAGAGACTGGGATTTTGGATGCAGACCTTTAAGAAGAACAACAATAATCATACAGAATATTATATTAATAAAGTATCAGAAGGTCTTCTAAGAACTGAACCAACACAGGAATGGAGAAAGGAGATTCTGCCAATAGGGATGACTGCAATTAGGGATACAGATAATAGGCAAAAGGGGGCGGGAATGTATTGGAGAAAACTGGCAAAGGAACCAAGGTACTTGGAGCAAATAACTAGAGAGGGAAAGGTAATAGAATTGGAAGATGCCAAGGACTTATTTGGACTGACTTCCATATCAAGGACTTTATATCAAAGTACAGGCAAAGAGAAAGAAATGGGGGGGGGGGGTCCTAAATGAAAGACCAGCACTGGTAGAGTTTTTAGTAGAATCTAGAACAAGAGTTGCCATTATGAAAGGAATAATTAGTAGAGCATATGAAGTATTGTATGATAACTATAAGAATCAATTAGAGGAGGTTAGGAAGGACTGGGAAGAGAGATTAGATAAGCAATTTACAAAGAAAGAATGGAGAGATATATGTATGTCTCCCAAATATGCAACAAAATCTAGAAGATTTTGGATCTTTGCCTTGTGCTTACTAAGGTATTTTATACCCCAAGCAGACTTCAACAAATTTTTCCTCGGGTAGGCAGCAAATGTTGGAGGAGTGATGGGACAGAAAGAGGTAATTGGGAACATATTTTTCTGGGAGTGTAATGAGTTTGTAGACTTTAAAGCAATCTTGAGCAAGTTGGAATGACTAGGGAAATTATTTTTTTGAGCTATGATACAAACTTGGAATTGCCTAAACATAGTAAGGTCTTGCTTAGTCTAATTATGATGGCTGCAAAAAAAGCAATTACTAGAAAATGGAAATCAAAGTCTAAACCAACTTTACTAGTAGTAGTGAAGATAGGAAGATAGTAACAGAGTTGAGACAACTGGAATTGGGATCTTTAGAAAAGGGTAGGAGCAAATTACATAAGAAAATAAATAGAAACTGTGGGATCAATATATGCAGAGGAGAAAAGAGATTTTAAAGAAGTCAGGATTTGAGTGAGCTATGTAATGGTTGACTAACAATGAGTGGATATGTTAAAAGTGATGTATAATGTTTGCAGCTACAGTTGTGTCTGCACAGTTTGCAATGTATTATGTTTGCAACTGAGATTATGTCTCTATAGTTTATTGTCATTTATATAAATGTAACATGGCCTATGTCATACATGATAATTTAATAAAGATGCTTCTTTTTTAAAACTGGTATAACTCCTTTTCTGAGCCTGGACAGATGTCGCAGCATCATTTTCTGCACAACGACCATTGAGTTTACTTAAACCCATGAGCTAAAAAGGATTTATACTGAGCCTTATTTTCAGTAGCAGATGATTGGTTCAAAGCAATCTGCATGTTTTTAATCACTTGGTTTTATTACTGTTCTACAGTTAGCCCTGGTGAGCACTCAGTAGACCTTACCACTAGAATTCTGATTGGTGTTTTTTTTAGGTTTTGGGTTAAATCTGATTAGAGTGGCATGTATAATACTCAATACACTTAAACTCTAATATAGTAAGATTTGTTGCAGTATTTCTGCGTTCAAAATACTATTTATAAATTGCTGGTTAGGTTATTGAGTCAAATGAAGTCCTGATTTAGGGTAATGACACTCACACAATGCTTATGTGGATACAACTGAACCAGCAGTAATGTCTGTAATCTGTTGGAACACTGATGCACAGGACTCATTTCTTATATGAGTAGTTCCATTTTTATTTGTTTTTGATGAGAGGGGCAAACCAAGGCATTTTTGCATTTTTTACACATATATTTTATATCAAGGAAAACAATTATTTGTTTAAATAATTTAAGTCACAATACTACAGCCATCATTCCAGATACAATAAAAGTACTTCCATACTGAATTTACAAAGAGAGGAAAACTACTTAGTGTGTATGGAGAAAAAGTATCACAGTGCACTGAAGTCTCCTACCAAACATTATAGCACTGTTTAAATCAGCATAGTGGTGTAATGGCTTTCTGTTCATGTGCTGACTAGCTGTGACATTTGCCTGCATTAAGCTAGGCCAGTGTTGTACCACAATTGTTAAGACAAATCCAGGGTCTGATATGCTGTACATTTCAGTCCTGAAATCTGTGCTAAGAAAGTACCTCTATAAAATAAGCAGGACTAGTTTATTGTGAAGCATATTAATAAACTGTATGCATTACATTCAGATCATATATCAAAGTGACCTTTGCATTTTGAATTGTTTTAAGGTATAGATCAGATTTCATTTGAGAAGGGTAATCCTGGATGAAAAATTAAACAGCCAGAGCAATGTCTCCACTTACTGAGTACAACATTAATCAATACTAGATCTCAGAAGTATGGAATGTAAGCAGTTTTCATCAACAATTAATGTAAATTGCATTTACAGTAAAACCACCTTTCGTTACTCATTATATTCTGCTTTAATATCAATAAAACCAGGTCCAAGCCAATTAATTATATACAGTTATTCAAACCAAGATGACAGCTATTATTTTTAAGAAGTATTTTATCTTCTAACTTTGAGAAGATCATTTGATTTGGGGACAATTGTTTAATAGACTAATATGCTATAAATGTATTAACCATTCCAATATAGATGCATATCAGGATCTCATCTGCATCTTGCCAAAGTATGATGACATGGTCAGTGCATATGCTTCATAATTTTTTAGAAGCCCACATGCTAAATTTCTTGGCTGGGGAAAAGCAGGCCTAAGAAAAAAGTGGCTGCATGGTGGTAGAACAATTAGTATTGCTGCTTTTGTGCAGCCCATGGTGGCATTGCCTTCAGTATGAAGCCTGTGTGTCCGCCATATATTCACCTGTTTTTCTGGGGTTCAGTATTATTCTCATATTCCAAGGTAGGTATATTTATGACATTCATATTACCTCAGAAGTGTGAATGATGCATTTATTTATGTGACTGCACCATTCGGCTAAAGAACTATTGTTAGAAATGTTAAATATGTTTATAGTACAACCCTGTGAAAGTAAAATCTAAACTGGGGCATCCACAACTGCTTGAGGGACCATGGAAGGGCTGTAACTTGATGTTACCAAGTCTCTAGAAGCTGCAAGAAAATATATTTAGATGCATATTGGTGTCAGTGAATATTTTCTAAGTGAGTCAAGGCAATTCTTCTATCAGAATATTTAGCCAAGACAACAACTGAGGTCCACTGTACCCAAGTAATTTTTGCAGTGTAATTTGACACACTTCACTGATTTACATCATAACAGAAATGTGTAAACTTGAACTGAGCAGAGGTTTAATGTACCAAGGAATTCAGTCAAGATTTTTGGAACTGTATGCCAACTTCCAGAATGTAGCCTCCTTTACTAACAATTATAGCCTCCCAACATCAGATGTTGCATGTTTCTGGATAGTACACATTGTAAATCTTGAGAAAGAAAAATAAAAACATGACAGCCTACAGATTTAAGCAACAAGCCCCATTTGTCCAACCAGGCCTTCTAAAAAATGTATTTTAACAAAATATACATAAACAGCACATTCTACAACATGGGCAATGGAAAATTGGCAAACAGGATAGGGATACATATCATCCATGATGAAATGCAGAAATACATATGTACCTATGTACTATGACATGTTGCAAACTGTGTGACAATCATAACCTGGATGTGTGTGACTGATGGCAGGTGCACAGTGCAGAGGAAGAAATAGGGATCAAAGTACACAATGTATATGGAAGCCAGTACACAAGTAGTCTGTTAGCAGTGCAACTGTAAGCCAACTAACAGCACAAATGACCAAATGCACCCAATGAAATGTTAGAGGTGAACAGCGGAAGACAGAATAGAACCCATGACCATGCATGCAAAAGGCAAACACTAATCACAGAGACAAACAGCAGTACTCTAGCAAAGCAACAAACTGGCTGATCATAACAAAAGTATGTGTCCACAACTCAGATAGATGTGAAATTTAATGCATTTGTCACAGACATATGCCATGTCAGAGGCAACACAAAGATGTAGGTGTATATGTATGACCTTTATTGGCCTAACAGGATCCTTTCAGAAAGCAATGTCAATACACATACATAAGCCAATGACATAGAGTAATTAATGGCAGGAAATTTACAAATAATGCTATATAAGGAATGTCCAGTTGTGCACATGAACTATACTGAAATACTCTGGTAATATATAATACACAAATATAACAGAAACAAGGATGCAATGCAAGCAATAGCCAGAAACTTGCGTACATATGTCTTGCATGTGTATAATGGCCAGAGGGTTATCTGAAGGTAGCATTGTAACAATACAACTATATGATAATGGTTGATAATGCAAATAAAGTTTAATGTATACCATGCATATGTGCAAGGTGTATGCCAAACCTATAAATGGGGAAGGAAGTTGAACAACATGAGATCACATCAAGGAGGACATGCCAGCAAAGCCAAGTAGGCACACAATAAAGCAGGACAGCACTATCTAAAGGGACTCATTGCAAATGCATGGGTACACCACATATGGTGGTGTTGAAGCCCACCCAAGCTACATTGAAGCTAATGCCAAATGTATGCCACATGGGCAGACTGCATTACTGGTGGCACTAAACATAGTCCAGTACAAATGACATACACAGAGTGTTTAAACACATTTGAAATTAATGTGCAATCATCAAACAGCAAGAGACATTGATATACAATTAAGAATCAGTATCACATACACATATATACTGCTATGCCAACATACTACAAAAGGTGAAAAAGACATATACATATATGTGTGTGTGTGTGCGTGTGTGTGTGTGTGTGTGTGTGTGTGTGTGTGTGTATGTATATGTGTGTGTGTCTATATATATATATATATATATATATATATATATTTATATATATATATATATATATATATATATATATATATATATATATATATATATATATATATATATATATATATATATTTATTTATTTATTTTATTTAACATTTGTTGACCAGGAAAATAATATATATATATATATATATATATATATATATATATATATATATATATATATGTATATATGTATGTATGTATCACTGACCATGGGTATGACTGAGCAAAGGACAGTCTTGAGAATAACAGTACAGGAATATGGATTAAATGAAGGTTCATAGTCCTAAGGTACAATGAGGTTTCTGTATTGATCAGAATATGTGCAAAGACGTATATAAATCCCTGCATAGGTACACTAATTGGCAAAATATGGGAATGCATGCGAACAGCAATGCATGTTGTAATATAACAGTGGGACAAAAAGGCATTCTGGAATGTTGCCATATACAGCAACAATTCCACAGTATATACACAAATGGTATAGTGTCAGTCTATGTGTTATGTGAAGCAGGACTACCCATATATAGCAGCCAGAGTAATATAACAAGAGTAGCCCCTATGATCGAACGTTCATAATTTCGAATGTGTTTAACACCATCAGAAGTGATTGAAAGTTATTTGATTGTGTCTGTCATTGTTAAGTCCATGTAAGGTTGTGCACAGTAGGGATCAGGGAATTTGCCCTTTGCCCACTGTAGATCAGTCTCGGAGTTAGTATATTTAATTAACTTGGGGGGAGGGTGCAGGGAGGGCCTGCCCCCTGCAAAAAAAAAAAACTGTTTTTGTTGTTGTTGTTGTTTTGCCTTTCAGTCTTTGGGATTGATTGCTAGCCCTTTGACATTTGCGTACTTTGATATTTTGAAGTACGCCCAATATAACATGGCACTATCATGGCCAATACATGCCAAACACACACACACACACACACACGCACACACACACACACACACACACGCACACACATGCACACACACACACACACACACACACACACACACACACACACACACACACACACACACACACACACACACACACACACACACACACACACACACACACACACACACACACACACACAGCCAGTATGCCAGTGTGACATCATGATACAACAGTGTCCCAGCATACATGGGTGTCCTGTTGGTGAACAGACACATTTGCATCAGTAGTAGTATATTAACTGCAAAATTTATATGTGTGACCTACTGTGCCACAGTGTATTGGGCATAACAACAATATGCTGTACTGCATGAACAACAGTACAGACATACACACAGAAGTAAGGAATACCACACCTGCCCATATGGAGCAATGTATACATGAAATACAACATTTCATGGACATCAGCATGACTACTTTATGTTTAATGTGGTAATGTGTGTCATGCTCCAGGTGCAACATAATGCAAAATCTCACATGACATCTGCATGCAACATGTAACACATGCCATTTGCATTGTATGATCAGATGTTTATCTCATTAGCATGTTAGCAATATGCTATGCATGCACAATTGTGACTTTATGGTACAACCGGTTATATGACAAACATCATGGTGGTGGCAGTACACAAGTGGATCACACAGACAATACTTATGGTCCAGAGGGCTATTTACCTGAATGAGTCATGCATGGCCCACATTATGTCCCAGAAAAAATCCCTATTAGGTCCCTCATCTTAGTCAGAAAGACATCATTCATAGCCTCCCAGATCTGGTCCAGAAAAATCATCTGCCTTTGATTGTGGTCGGCATCTCCACCAGGTCCAGCAGGGATGATGGCAAGTGCAGGTCCATGTCTGCCCTTGCCATCATCATCGGCCCCATCATGGTCTTCATATTCAAAATCCAAGTACTCAGGCAGTAGTCTCACATGTTGTCATCTCCGGCATCTCGTAGGAGAGAGGCCACTGGTTCCACATTATGTCAAGGTGAAACACATAAAAAGTAAGAAAGAAAGTACATAATACACATTTCAGCAACTATATGACTACACAGCATACTCAATGTGACACAATCCACAGGTGGAAACATTCAGCATGACACATTATACTAAGGTATGTCCATAGCAAATCTACCACCAGAGGTAATGGAAGGCATGAATCCAAACCATAATGGTGAAAACTACTTGATTATCAGTCCACACATTCCTGTGCAAAATATGGGGGTCATGTACACAAACAGATGTGCACATAAAGAATGTGCTAGACATTAATTACTATGCCATCACCATGATCCCTTCATATGAGACACAAGGTATATTTACAATACTTTACAGATGTCATTAAAACCTACTTCTCAGATGATATGGCCTAAAAGGACTGTGTATAAGGTGTATAATAAAACAAGTGATGCTAGCTGGTGGACACTCTTGCACACAAGACATTCCCAGTGTCCTATTATCAATATGTATGGATAATATCAATAGAGGCCCACATCTGGGCCACTGTATCCATCAAAGAGTGTCAACAGGTTACTCCAGTGCATGTCATGTTACACATTACACAGTTTATCCGTGGAAATCCTACCATTACCTGACCAATTAGTAAACAGCCATCATTATGCATAACAGACATGCACTGCTAGCAGACATAATTATCATGATATCTTAAAAGACAAGCATAGAGTAAAAAGTCACACAGACAAACCAATTAGTAAAAACTAAACAAAAACCTGGCCAGTCTAATGTTTTCACTGTATGATACCTTAAACCTTTTGTAATAGATGCCCATGGGATATAGGCTTTATTGGCCTGGATGAATCCATAAAGACTTAAAAAGGAAAAAAAAAGTAAGAAGTCATGGGCATTTGGAAGCCATATAGCTGAAACACTTGATGTCCTTAAGGGGTTCTATTACAGGAGATTTAAGGTATCACACAGTGAAAACTCTAGCTTGGCTAGGTTTTTCTTGTAGTTTTTTACAAATTGGTTTGTATATGTGACCTTTTTACTCTTTGGTTTTGATGTTAATTGGGATATTTTACAGGCACCTTAATGGTTATAGACATCAGTTGGGATTAAAGACCTCGTGTTTCTAAAGTAAAGCCAAACATTCCACTTATGCTGTGCTGATGAGGTCTTAAGAAGGCTGAAATGTGCTTCTCCACAGCTAGTGGGGTTTGGCTTTATTGGCCTGAATGAATCCATAAGGACTTAAAAGGAAAAAAGCACAATGTCATGGACATTTGGAAGAGATAGTTGAAGCACTTCTTAAGGAGTCATTTGGATATATTTCATGGGGCCCAAATTACAAGAGATTTAACATATCACACAGTAAAAACTCTAGCTTGGAGAGTTTTTTCTTCTATTTTTATTAACTTCAAGACAAACACATTATGACAACATAGCATGCGTCACTAACAAGTCTTACACTGTAAGAAACCAGTAAGACTATCTAAGATGATATCACTACTTCCATGTTCCCAGTGTTATATGTGTAACTCGCTCATTTATGTCAAGGTGTCAATTTGTGAATCATCCACAAATGTAACCCAGGTGTCTGTTCAAGTTAACAGCCCCCAAATAACCTATGTCTATTATGAAGATATAGTTGTTGTTGTTGTTGTGTCTTTCGGCTTTTCCCAGTTAGGGGTCGCCACAGTGGAACTCCGGTCCGCTAATGATTGGCAGTAGATTTTTACGTGCCGAGTTGCCGGCCCTGAAGCACAACCTTCAACGAAGGTACGCACATTCCCGCATGTCTCCAAACAGAAGACGCTCTAGCTAAGATTCGAACAGGACAATGTCTTACTGTGAGGTGACAACGCTACCGCAGCACCACCACCGCAGTATAGTTCTGAGGGCTTTTGTAACTTCTGCAATTGCTACTATACAGATAATTTCTTATAAAAGAAAGATAATAGTAGCATTTGCTAGTACATTTCATCCAATGCAGACACAATGGAGATGGCATTGCATAGTCGCTGCTTATTGTGTTGATAATTAGGCATTCCCATAAATGGAGAGCAGGTCAGCTGACATTTGTTTGCTGCATCATCATGTCCATATGTGGGTTACCACATAAAATATATCATCTGCGTACCACCATCTTCCAGATGACAAACTGAAGGAGAGATGACAAGAACAATTAGTAAACTGGAAGCCTTCAAGTCCTCTCTAAAACATCTCAATAAACCTCAACACTGCCTTCCCTGGCTGATCTGCTCCTGGCTAACTTATTCTTTATTTTTCTACCCCTGACTAACGCTATTACTGATACCCTATCAGCACTGCAGTCCTTTCAGCTAATATCATTTCTTTCTCTCCCCTCATCTCTACACACTTTCACTCTTCCATTTTAATGTAACAGCTGCTCAACAACAAATCCCTGTCTCTAATTATAAGCTAGAGTTTCCACTGTGTGATTCCTTAAACCTCTTGTATTAGAGGCACATGAGATATATGCAGATAACCCCTTAAGGACTACAGGTGTTTCAGCTGACTGCCATATAGCTGAAACACCTGTTGTCCTTAAGGGTTAATTTGCATATATCCCATTTGCCTCTAATACAAGAGGTTTAAGGAATTACACAGTGGAAACTCTAGCTTGGCTAGATTTTTCTTGTAGTTTTTACTGATTGGTTTGTCATGACCTTTTTACTCATTGTTTTAGTTTTTTAGGCTATTTGCAAACACCCTAATGGTTATGGAAATCAGCTGGATAAGACAACCATGTGTTTCTGAAGGTTAGCAAAACAATTCACTTATGCTATATTGACTAGGTTATATGAAGGCAGAAATATGAATTTCTACAGTTAGTGGGGTTTGGATTTATTGACCTGAATTTATCTATAACAGACTTAAAAGGAAAACAAAAGTCATGGGTATTCATATGTTTTCTACATGGATGTTTATATGTGTAACTCTTTATGCAAAGTTGAAATGCTTAGATGTATTATTTTTTAGAAAAATTGCAATGTTTAAATGCTTGTATATGTTTAGACAACAATATAGTATTTTTGTCTGTACATAACAGTTTCTGTATGTTGGAGTTTTTCTCCCTGGGCTTCCACGTGAAAACAGGTTCTCTTTGACCCAGACAGACATCCCCAGTAAACAAACGTCAAATAAACAAACAAATAAATAAATAAATAGATTTCTCTTCCTGAGAAAATGACATCATCATTGATGCTCCAAGTAAACAAATGTCAAACAACTAACTAACTAACTAACTAACTAACTAACTAACTAACTAACTAACTAACTAACAAAATAAATAGATTTCTCTTCCTGAGAAAATGACATAATTATTGATGCTCCAAGTAAATAAATGTCAAACAACTAACTAACTAACTAACTAACTAACTAACTAACTAACTAACTAACTAACTAACTAACTAACTAACTAACAAAATAAATAAATAGATTTCTCTTCCTGAGAAAATTACATCATCATTGATATCTGCATCAGCATGGATGCATTTTCCTTGGGTGGCCAAGAAATATTGTATGGAGGAATGAAGTGTGGACAGATATGACCAACATGATAAACACTGTGGGAGGTCACAATAGATCCTGAGAGACCTGCTGACAATGCTGCTCTGATATAGTCCTTTGTACAGCCAACAGGATACAATGGTATGAGAGGTCAAGGAATGCCACTGTTGGTGGTCTGCCATTGACTCCTCCGGATAAGATAAAAGTGTTCCTGGTGTCCCAGTATACCACCAGTTGTGATCTCCAATATCAGGTGGAGATATAAAATAGGTATTCCAGGATGTATGTGAATGTCAGACTTTTCAGAAAATTGTTGCATATACACTACTTCATTATGTATTGCTGTTTCATGCATATTCATGAAGGGTTATTTTTGTGTTCCAGCAGCAGAACTGCACCATAAATGTGCAAGCATATCTGTCCATGATAATCAATGTAAGTGTAATGTTATGTTATTGTACAAATGTGGTACACAGATAACTCTTCCAGCAACATGTGTAAGGTTGTCTTTATTCATTTGCACAGATCCATCCATGTCTGCACAGCATTAACACATATATACACATGCATACTGACATGTTGTGTATCCCTGTCATTGTTACCTACAGATACATCATCAGTGGACATGGACCGTGCAGATGCACCTACAGAAAAAACAGGTTTGGCTTTCCACCATGTTTATAGCCTGCAGCACTGTGTATGACACTTGCGATCTATGATATTCATGTCACTGTTTTCCATAGACAAGTACATCTGTACAACATATGCACTATATGTCATGTGCATTTCTCCACATCCTGTTAGTGTAGTCTATATGTCACCATGCACCTCTGCCTGCATTCATGGCTGTGTTGCATACCCACATGTTGTGCTTTGTTTGTTTACCTACTACAGGAATGTATTATGACAGATGAGAAGCTCAGCATACAAGGAGGCTGTAACCAGTATGATATGTCCTCTGTTTCATACCTCTCAGTCTTGAAACTACTATTAGTGCCCTCCATTAGTACTGTATCTTTCTGCACCTGCGTAGGACAACTACCATCTGCACATCAGCCTTGGCAGACCTGTATGTGTACATATTACCTACTGTGTTTTATACCTCTGTTGAAATGGTACATGATGATGAGTATGTGCTTGCTAATACTGACTGGATGCATTGTTTTCCTATAACAGTTGCATTTCAGCTCTGTCCTCTGATGGTGAATTTCCACAAGGACGTGTCAGGTGTGTCTTATATTGTTCTTACTCACATGCATCATACATGTTGCAAATGTAATGTAAATGTCTTCTCCCTGTTATATAGGTTTACTGACATACTCACATATGTCATACATGTTGCAGATGTAAAGTAAATGTCTTCTCCCTGTTATATAGGTTCTGTGAGTCATGCTTAGACATGACTTCCTGCTAAGTCATTTACCTCACTAACATCGCATTCATAAAGTTGTCCCATAAGTCTGTGCTGAGCTGCACCATGTATATTCTGTCAGTGCAACTGACCTGTATCTTCTGTCTCTTCTTGTAGCACATTCACTGCCTGCCTCCTCCAGTACCCCATCCCCAGTGGGACGTCATACCCCTCACTATGTTAGCATGGCCTGTGGCACACAAGTCACAGACTTGGAGATACAGTCTGATTCTGGCCCTGATGATGACAGTCATGTGAATCAGGCTGTAGCTTCTGAAATGGAAGGAAACATGTCCAGCCATTCTGATGATGTGGAGATATCAGATGTTGGCCTGGATGATGCCTGTGCACAACTGTCACATGTTGAGTCTGTTGGTGAAGTTAATTCTTCCCCACACCATAGCAATACTGCCTAGAGCAACATATGTGGGTGTGTAGTTGGTATTCATAGGTGCATGTCAGAAGGTGCCCACCTACTCCTACAGATGAATGAAGGTTAATAGTGATATCATGGATCTGATATTTGTGCACTTTCCCATGCCACAGATCATGTTGCGCACCAGCTGTGTGTGTTGTACAAAGGTCAGGAGCGCAGACATGGTGAGGTCATGGCACCACTAGCTGCACAGCATGACAGTATGTTATCATTGGCATGCTCAGTTGAAATCCTGGTTATAACAGTGTAACAGCATTGCTGTAGTATTAACCGGGTGTTACGTACCCTGACTGTGCTTACCCAGTTACCACATGGGAGAGGTAGGTCCCCTCTCATTAGAGCCACACTTGTCCATTGGACATCAATGTCTATGCTGCAATGTGCATGCACATCTGCTGTTGGCCAATCCATGGTAAGCCCAGCAGTCATGACCAGTCAACTCACAGTCACATCCCAGTAGACTAATGTGGGCTAAGTGTTTCTGGACATGGCAGAGGCAACCAGGACTGTGGCGTGAGCTGCCAGCATGGGTGCCCTCGACTGTGTTAGAGTAACATTCACACTTGATTTAATGTGTGTCATGTAGTGTCATTCTGACCCTGTGGTGATGATGAACATTGCTCAAACCACTGACAATTTCATCTGTATGTGTTTTTGTAAGGACCGATGGTACAGTACTCCATTATTTATACTGACCTAGGTGACTATATTAATAGGGATATTGAAGACAGTAATGCAATATGTGATGACTTGCTTTCATATGCCACTTTCATACTGCTACTAGCCTCTCTACAATCTTACAATACTCCAACGATTCAACCCTTATCACCACGCCCACAGTATCCCAGAACTCCTTGCACATACCCAAGACACCTTCACCTCCATTGAAACCTAGCTCACTGATACTCAATTAATATTAAACCCCCAAAAAAACAAAGCTTCTACTTTTCCTTACAAAACAAATAATTCATCTTAAATCCTCCTTCTCTATTACCTCACTTAACAATACTACCATCACACCTGAACCCTATATTAAATTACTTGGTGTAACTATCGATGATGAACTAAAGTTCGAAATACATATCAATCACTGTATAAAGAAAACCAACCAAAAACTTGGACTTCTGTACCATAATCATAAACTTGTTACCCTCCACCAAACTCTCTCTTGCTGTATCTCTTCTCTTAACCTGTCTTCTGTATGCAGCTCCAGTACTCACTAACCTTCAGTCATCTCTCCTCTCCAAACTAGAACAAACCTACTACAAAATAGCTAGATTTGCCTCCAGCCAACCATATAAATCACACTTCTGCCATGTTCTCAAGTCTTTACTCTGGCCTGAATTCCAAAAACAACAACTTCTTCCACAATTACATGTTAGACATTCTGTATTCTATAACCCTACGTCCTGTCCCTCCATCTCAAACCTAGTATCACTCTAACCCCCATCGCCAGCTTCGCACATCTGACAAAAATCTTTTCAACATCTACAAACCCAATAAAAATATTGGTAAATCCATTTTTAAATTCTTTGTTGCTCATGCCTGGAATGTCCTCCCCTATAATATAAGAATTATCCCCCATAAAGCCCAACTCAAACTTGAACTTAAAAACTACCTACCAAAGACCTGGTCCTGTCCTTGTCAAACTCCTACTTGACATCTTACTGGTCTCCTGTTAATTCTATCTCCTGACTCTCTACATACATCATATTTTTCTGTTTGTCTCTAATACATCTATTACTGTAGACCTATAACCTGATTCTTGCAAACACTGCTGTACATAGACTTATTGCTGAAACCTGTATATATTTATAGATGTTGTTCTATAGTAACACTATGCAACTTGTGCACAACTCTGTAAAATTGTGATTTCTTATTTTCTATGTATAACTTCATAATTTTACCTTTGTAAATATATCTCTGTTTTTATATTGTGAAATGTATCTGGAGCTTTTCTCCTTGGGTCTCCACTGAAAACGGGCCCCTGGCTCACTTGGACCAACCCAGTTAACAAATGACAATAAATAAATAAATAAATAAATATTTGCATGATTTGATAGTAGACTGATAGGGATGAAGTTTACATTACAATTTCCCTTGTTGTCTACCAATCATGCACCGCTATGACTCTGTATGCATACCTGTGTCACTTGTGGCATGATTTGATGATTCCTGTCATTATTTACACATGACATATGTTCATACTATTATATGCCATGATTATGTTATATATGATGCTCAATGTGTACATCTAGTAGTCATTTCCATTGGATGTGATCTGGGCTGCTGTTGTGGGGCAACAGATAAACATCATTGTTTACTATGAGTACTTCTGGATGTGTGGCTTGTCACGACGCAAAGGTGTGTGTCAAATGCAGCTACATTGCCCAAGCTAGGACTTGTGGCCACATCCTCTGTCAGCAGCATCTCTTCCATAATTGCATCAGATGCTGGAACATTGAAGTCTTCCTTTAATGTGCTGTGCTGTTCACAACTTTGTTTTGGAATCTGGCCCATTGTAATAATAAACCAGCAATTCTGAAAGCTAAAAGATGAGTCATGCCTTAATTCCACCACAAAGCAATACCTTCAGCCTCTTTCACAAACATACCATTCCAGTTAAATGTCATCTCTCATACTCTATATCTTTTTTGGTGTAAAAAATTCATAAAATGTCTGTGAATAAAAGCTGTGATGATTATTTTCTTAACAGATTTTGTGAGGCACAATCAAATTACTCCTTCCAAGCTAACTCAGTGATCAGTTAACTATAATCAAGTTGTCCTAATTTCCACTTTCATATGCAGACTGCCTTCTTACCCCAAGAATAACCACTTTCTGACTGAATGCACCTCTGATATTTGACTGGGACCAAATGAAAGAAATCAATGTCTCATTAATGTATTCAGGTTCTTTGTTTCTTTCTCTCCTTCTCTCTCTCTGTCTCTCTCTCTCTCTCACACACACACACACACACACACACACACACACACACACACACACACACACACACACACACACACACACACTTCCCCTAAGATGTCAGACCGATGATGGTTTAGCTGTAATTGTAAAGATTAATTGGTTTTACAGACTGTCCCCCCCACCAAGAATAACCACTTTCTGAGAGGGGTAATGTCTGTTTAACTGTGATCACAGAATGTATTTTAACTTGTTTACACACACACGCACACACGTGCACACGCACGCATGCATGCACACACACACACGCACAGTTTCCCTGACTTGTCTGATTGGTGGTTGTTTAACTATTATTTTAAGAATCATATACTTTTACAGGCAGTTCATCTTCCTATACCCCAAAATAATTCCTTTCTGACTGGGTACACCTCTGATGTCTGACCCTAATAGATATTGGGTCTACTGCAATCAGCAGCATTTGTTGTTCAGCATTCATATTCTCCTTGCCTTCCAATTGCCAATTTTAAACAACATCCTGGACTGACAAAGCATTCATGTGTGCTTTGTGGGCTGTTAATACTACACATAGGCTTAGCTTGTGTCTTACCACTATTAATTAATTAGACCCATAAAGAAAAATCCTTCCCAGCTCTTAGATCAGATCTATTTTTCTCACACACTGCAAGTAAATCTGGTTGCAATTGGAATTAAGGAGTAATGTAAGTTATGTGTAGACAACTAATGTGAGTGCTAATGCTACAAGGTAACATGAAATGGCTTGATTAGCCATGACTTGTTACAATGTGACAAGAAGAGAAGGGAGACAGCACGCTAATGGGTATCATTGTATTTCACTTCAGTTTTCATTTTTGTAGGTTTCCCACTCATACACTATTCTGGTCATGCAAAAGTATTTTTTTACTTTGAAATCATAGTTTTTATTATTTTAAAATGCAAATAATAAAGGGAAAACTAAATTATTTAAGCATCTCGTGTTTGGTCACTATCACTGGATATTGAGGTATACTTAGTAAATAAAACTGTGTGTTGAGGTCAGTGATACTGTATTATTTAACTTTATTAGAAAATCCAAATGAAATTATCAGCTAGCAGCATTATATCAGTTAGCAACATGATGATCTCATTACTCTGAAAAATATGCAATATTCAAGTAAATAAACTTTGTGATATTTTCAAAAATATGAATTTCATTTCCAGATAGGGGAAAAGGTACCCTGGATCACAATATAGCATGGTAGCTAACATATAATGCAGCAATTTGGTTTTGTAATCTCATCAGACTAGATCTGCAGCAATTTGTTTCATAAAAGGTATGTCCTGTCTAATGAACCTGGTAAACTTCTTTAAAAAGGTAGCACATGCTGTTGATAATTATCACACTGTACACACAGACTATCTTGATGTGGCCAAGGTATTTGACACCATCCCCATGCCAGCATAATTAATAAACTAAATGTGTTACAAATAGACCCATATATGGTATTATGGATAGCTAATTTGCTGGAAGACATAACTCACATGGTGTAGGTGGCAAGTGCAGTGTCAGAGAACATAAATGTGACCAGAAATGTCTTGCTGGGGTCAGCTGGGACCACTTTTGTTTGATATTTATTTCTCTGACCTTCAGGCTAAAAAAACAAGTCCTATGGCTAACCAAGACTGATGATAATTGCAAAGTGGGAGTCATTGTCATTTCCAACTCTGAAGCAAAAACACTAAGGCATTTGGTAGACAATCCCCTCACGCTTTGAAACAGCACTAAAGCATTTGGCAGACAATCCCGCCAGCATATAGCATTAATAATACCCCATTTCAAAATAAAAATATAGTTAGAGATCTGTGAGAATGGGTTTATAACGCTCTCTTTCTCATTTGATCACCATGCAGCAATGGTTGCCAGAAAATCCTTTTGCTTTTAATTTCTCCAAGTCTTTTGGGTTTCTAATACCATGACAGGAATGGACCCCATTCCTAAGTCAAAATACAATTAAAGTTCATGAAATTAGTATTGTTTCATTCTTTGATGTTAGCCAAAAGTGCTCTTCGCAGCACCCATAATGTGCCCGGTAATGACTCCTTCTGCAATTCGTATGGAGTTATATGTATTGGTAACATATCTAAATATGATTGTAGATTCTTTTTTATAAGACCTGTTGCTCCTACTACTATTATTGGAACCATCTGGGTATCTTTCTTCTACACTGCCCTCACTTCTACCTGCAAATCCTGATCGTTTATGACTTTGTGTCTCTCTGTAGTCACTGGGTGTGACGATTTCAATGATCAATGCTACTTTTGTCTTCTTTTCTTGGACCACTATATCTGGTTTTCTAGCATCTGTCTTTTGAACTATTAATAATGGATGATCCCATGTGAAGTAGACTTCATCATTTTATATGATGCTTTGTGTCTCATATTTCCAGTGTTTTTCAGCCACTACAGTACCATAATGTTTGCACAATTCCCAGTGCAACAGTCTTGCCACATTATTATGCCTTTCAGTATATAGTCCTTTTGCCATTAATATGTCACAACCAGCATTAAGGTATGTGACTGTTTCCAATTCTGTTTTGCAAAACCTACATTTGTCTGTTTCTCCCACATGTTCAATAGACTTTATAAACCAATGTGTATGTAGCCCACTATCTTGTGCCACCAATATTAACCTTTCATCTTTTGGTTTGAATTTGCCTCTCCTTAACCATTCCTGCATTTGATCCTGATCAAAATGAGGTTCTTCTAGAAGTTTTCTATACTTGCAGCTATATTTATGCATTTCCCACATTTCTTGCCTTCTCATCTGATCCTTCACCTTATATTCTTTCTTTTGTTTTTTGACACATTCAGTTGCTGCCTAATTTTTATCTACTTCTGGTTTGATTTCCATTCCTGCTTGATGCCAATATACTTTTACTAGACTAAGCAAGGAGGTCATCTTAGATTTATTCTCCTTATGTTTCAGAACTTTCAGTATGTTTGGGTCTTGTGAGGTCAGCAGATATGTATACAGTTTCACAATTGCAGACCTATACATGTAATCAATTTCAAGGAAGACATCCATCCTTCGGAACAGGAAATATATAATCTTGGTATGCACTGATTTTTATAAATCATTTGGTGAGCATGAAGCATCCTTTTTGTTTTCCTATCTAATCTATCCAATACATTCTGGGGCCAGTCAATCACTCCAAAACTGTAAGTTAGGACAGGAAGAGCAAATTGGTTTATAGCTCAGATTTTGTTCCTAGATGTCAACTCTGTTTTCAGGATTAAGTTAAGTCTTCAAAAGTACTCCTTACTAAATTTTATTTGCATTTGTTCGCATTTTATTGTTGATCCTTCATCAGTTCCCAAATATTTATACACTCCCTCTTGCTCAAGTTCTTTTATATCACATTCTTGTCCCAAACTGATGTTTTCTTGGTACTGCAGTTTTCCTGCTTTAAAGGTTGCTTTTGCACATTTATCAAGACCAAATGACATTCTTATATCATCTGAAAAAATTTTGACAACTTGCAGTTGTGCTTTCTGTTCCTCATCTGATGAGCTATACAGTTTCAAATCATCGACAAAGAGAAGATGAGAAGTCTTTACACTTTGTTGTTTTCTAAGAGCCAAATTATAGCCATGGCCTAAGCTGTTAAGTAAACAGCTTAATGGGTTAAGGGCAAAGCAGAATAGCAGCGGTGACAGTCACCCTGGAATATCTCCTTTGAATTTGTATCCCTGGAATAATAATATGTCCTTTATCATGGCTTAATTGCAAAGTGGTCTGCCACTCTTTCATGGTCACTGTAATGTAGTTGATCAGTGTAGGGTGTATCTTATACATTTTTAAGCACTCTTTCATCCATGAATGTGGGATACTATTGAATGCTTTTTTGTAGTCAGTCCATGCCATACTTAAATTCTTCCCCTTTTTATGTTCTCCACTATGACTTTATTTAACAGCAAATGATCCTTTGTTCAGTATTACTTTTTTTTCTTGACCATTTGTTCTCTTGCCATAATTGAGTTTTCTTCTAAATGACTATAAACTCTGTTGGCATCAATTCCAGTGTACCGTTTATACATTATTGGAAGGCAAGTTATTGGTCTATAATTTTTAGTATAGCTTGCAGGTTCACTCTTAAGTAGGGGCATTGTTTTATTGTTGTTAGCCAGGTTAGTGGCTGTTCAGGGTGTGCATATAAATAGTTCTTACTCATGGCTAAATCTTCATGCAAAGATGTTAATACTTTTAACCAGAAATTAGGTACTGTATTTGGGCCTGGGGTTTTGCAATTTGAGGCTTTTATTAACTTTGTTTCAATCTCTCTGGCTGTTACTTCATCCCATTTCATATCCTGTACCTTTAAACTTCTTATTCTTTCTTTTACTTCTATCCATTCAGTATCCTTGTTATGTTCCACATGATCTTCATAGATACTTCTCCAAAATGTATATATTTGTTGTCAGGAAATCTTTCTATGTGGAGTAGCTGATTGTCAAGGGAATGTCATCAGAATCTAACAGTGTTATTACCTCCTTGTATTCAGCACTGAATGGACCAACTATAGTATGCAATGCCATGTTGGGATATATCACATCAGATATATCAGGCAGTTATCCAGATGTTCTTAAGAACCAGAAAAGTCCAGAAGTGCTGATGCTCTTTTCTGTGTCTTATAGCTCTTGACAGGAGACCAATGTCTTACCTTCTAAGTAACAAGAGACACAGTAGAACATGATCTCTTGTACCTTCACAAATCAAATATCCCCACATATATCAGAATAAGGGATCTAATCCTGCTTCAGCAGATCAGTAAAGCAAGGTGTTGCCAATGTGGATGGAAAGGCTTGTGAGACAATCCATATAATGTTTAAAGTTATGTCACAAGGTAGATAGCGAAACAATAAAGCCTCAGGAATGAGCGATAAAACATGTAAACATTTTAACATGGTTTTACATATTTATTTATACATTTAATAAAAGATTTAACATGTATTTTTATAAATTTATAATGAATTGTTTAGAATTATAATATGTATCACATTAATTTTATCAAATTCAATAGGTTAATGTACTGAATCTGTATTTTCAAAGGAAAGGAAAGGAGAAAATGTGTTGCTGACTAATGAAGTTCCACCCACTAAGCACTTAAATTAATCAAAATATGTTTGTCATTGGCTGTTTTTAAATAGAAAGGTTATAAATAGAAAGATACTGGCAGTTAGACCCACATCTGATGAAGTGTATAAATGAAAACGTATTTGTGCAGCATTTATGTTTGTGTGTATTAAACGGTTTTATCGCTCGTTCCTGAGGCTTTATTGTTTTGCTATCTACCTTGGGCTGTTGTTTTTTCTTGGTTTTGTCTGCCCAGCTGGTGCTTTGCTTATTTAAAGTTATGTCACACTACAAGAGTGAACTTATAGTTTCTGTATGTAATGCATTAATATGGTCAGTTCTTGAGTGTAATATAGAGGATTATTATCAGTTCACCAATCATAACCCATTTATTATGTGTTCAAGACATGGTTGCCAAGAAGTTCACCTTGAGAGGAAAGGTGAATATTGGCATCCATGTTGAGAACACATAATTTAGGATTATGATCAGAGATTCTATCCTATTTCTTTGTAGTGCAAGGAGCTTTATCTGCTCCATGTACTACTAGTTACAATAAAAAAGGAAGACAAAAAGAATGCAGTGTTTTGACAACTTTCAAAGCTGTAAAGCACATAGTCACTTAAACAGAAAGGCAGTGTAACATACAGCCCTCCAACCTTACCATGTTGGTGAACTGTACAGATTTTCTCAGAATGTCCAGATTTTTGCCTTGTTTCTTTGGTCTGTTCCTCATAAAGTCTGGTTTTAAGAGAAATTATGGAGGAATGAAGACACAAAATAATGACATATAGTTAGGTTTCAGATGCTGTATCCTTCAGAAAATGCAGACAAATACACATCCTGTTATTCTAGTAACTTTTTTAGTTTGTAATAGGAAGGGACACCTTATTGGCATTGACAGCATGCAGCAGAACCAAGCCATTTGTTTCTGTTGCTGTTGTTTTCTGATCTGCACTGGCATATTTTTCTCTTTCATCTCATTTTCTCCTCAGGATTTCTCACTTTACTGTTTTACAAATTCCATGGAGAAGTGTAGCATTGGCCATGTCTGAAAAGTTACTGCTGGGTGAGTACTGCTTTCCTCTTACTAATGTTCAAAATATAATTTATATTTGGAAGGTGTCACACGCAATGTCTCCTTAGGATGATGTGGGTGATGGTCTCATAGATCAAGAGCAAGTACTGGCATGAGAGTTTGATGCAGAGTTGGTCCAGTATCAGGATTTACTGGATACAGGGGAACCTCTTGACATTGACCTATACAGCATGTGGGACCTACACCTTGACTGAAAGGTTCTACCACATGTTGTGCAATTCTGATGTCTGTGGAGCTAACTGTGAAATATGTCTTTATTGGGCACCATAGGTATTGATACCTTTGAGTAAGTAGTCTCTTCATCAACGGGTTCAGACTGTGCACAGTAATCAGGTGCTGAGCTGCATGATGTTTTCTCCACTGTAATTACATATTTTCACTTTGCTCAGTGAGTGAGCCTATGTGACTACCTAAGTAGTTCTCTATATGCTGTGGTCTAAAGTGACAAGCAAGTATACTGTGTGCTACTATCCTCAGGCTGGGTCACGAGTATGAAAGTTATGACATCATCATCAACAGCCATTCTGCTGTTAACATTAGCCTGTTGCGCTAAGGCACAGTATAAGATTGTTTGTAGTGCTGACCCTATGAAGAAATATGTGAAGATATTTATAATGTGACCTGTGAAAACTGGAATTATTTATATTTATACATAGGATGACCAGACTTTCCACACAATGTCTATAGACTTTATGCTGCAAATGATATTGATGGCATACCTGATGATAAAATATGTAATGGTGATATCTGCATGTATGTCATGTCAAATATATAGTAGCATAATATAGTAAAAGGAACTACACACTAAACATCCATGCTGCACAACTGTGATTATTGTAGGGGTCTGAAAGTACTGCTATAATCATCATCTCTAATGATCCCAGCAGCACTGCATCCAAATCATCACTCCGTATGGACAGAAAGTACTCTTCCTCTAACATTATAGGTTGGAATGTGGAAGGACCACCAGTGCTACTACTACCACTTGCATTCTGACCAGTTTTTGTCCTGAGATAGCCACCATATCATTGGCTCTTTTCCCACACTGTGCAAGGCTACAGGTCCTTCCCCCTACTGCATTAAAGTCAGCTACTACTTGATTCCACATCCTGTCATTCTCTGCCTGTTGTGATGCCCCTCCCTTTTTCTAAAAGGCATTTTCCATATCTTCACGGAACATCCTTGAGAATATGATTCTCCACAGGACTGAAGTCATTTCTCCAGGGTCTTGTTCCTTGCTATTGTATCATGTTATAACATACTATAACCTGCATTCATTCACATTATGTGAATGCATGCTATAACCTGCATTTACATATTGTGTCAAAGTCAGACCTTGCCTGCCATGTATGATACATGAATGAAATATGGACCATGCATGCCAGCATATGAAAAAAAAGTAAAGTGCAAGAGTGATAACCATGTTGCAGCATTAATTCTGAGCTGTGGGTTTGACTTTTTCTGGCAGTACGACTTGTGCTTTGTACTCCTCTGCTGCAATAGTAATACATATACCTTTATGTGTTTGGTTTTGGTTGTGGTAGCCAGTATATTAAGTACTTACTCACGTATATCAGTAATTAAGTAAATTTAGGTGGCCTGTAGTCTGGTCCTGGTCATTGCCAGAGATCATTGTCTACAGTAAGTCATGTGACATATGTAGACAACACTGAAAATGGTACCTTACACATTCCAAACCATTTCATGTCTATTCAGTATAAAATGTCATACCTTACCACTAAGTATAGGCTACTGTTAAAGAAATAACACTACATTACAGTGATTACTGCCTTTTTCTAGTAATTTCCAGTTACTTCTATTGCTAATAAATATTTTTTGGTCATTTGTGCTTTTTGTGGACTTTCTTGGAAGCCCAGGGCCCACTGAAGCTTAAAATGAGGGACTGTGGCTGGGTGGCATAAGTTGGAGCTATTTTGAGAACTCAAAGAGAATCACATCATAGAGCACATGTGTATTTCCTTATAGATGAGCAAGTGCATTTACTATGATGTTAGCAAGCTACACTTTACTCCTGAATGTGAATAAACACCATTCGTACCACAGTCACACTCTTTAGTGTGCTATACCTTGTGAATAGCATGTATGCATTAATAAGATTGTCTAAGGCATAATACAAGGGCAGAGGCTGTTGTCTTTAGACAATACCTTACTTCTCCTACAAAGTCACTACCACAGGTGACTTGCAACATATCATGCAACTTTAAAATAAAGCATCCCCTGAGGTATTCATACAGAATTTGTAGTGTGATCCCACTCCCCAGTAGCACTATAGAAATCAATTTCAGAATATCTGAACAGCTATGAAGATGTGTAAAACCCACCTATTATATCACATTCAAAGAAGACTACCATTTATATAGAAAAAAAAGTAACATAGAAAAAATAATTGCACGACACAATGATCTGTCTTGATACCACATTTCTGGAAGTTTTCCATTTAATTTTTTTAAAAAAGAAGAATTGCTAAAAAAAATGGAAAGCCATGGGACTTAGGTCGTGATACAAGCCCTGTTAATATTCAAAACTTTTCAACAGTGATTACATCAAAGAGGTAGTGGCCCTATATGTATGGGCTTGGCAGAGTGGTGGCATGCAACACTAGGTGTGGTTCACACACTAGTATACCTTATTTCAACTTTTTTTCCTCATTCAGAACTTAGTCATTTGGGACAATGCAATCTGTTAACGTTCAGGGTTGTGCTTAGCATCTGGTCTGACAAAGTGACCAAACTCTATTCTACCTACAGCAGGAGTCATACCTTTTGAAGCTGGATCAGACCACTAATGGCTCTGAGTGACATAAAACTAACATTTGGCAGAAGATGGAGGAGCACCTGTCATCCCGACAGATGCTTCCCCACTCCAGAAAGCAGGTATGCCATAGATACTATGGTCTGTAGAGGCTGAGGAGGGATCAGCTGGCTGGGTGAATTTCACAAGTACAGGAGCAAGGGTCAAAGTTCAATAATTAGTAATGTATTTTATTCCTCATACAAAATAGTAAAATAATATACTTAAGGTTATAACATGTGCTTTTATATTTCTGTATTTATTTATCTTTATTCTTATGTGTATAAATGTCTCTACCTTGCTTGGTCAAAAGCTTAGATACTTGAATGTTATTTTCATGAGACGGAAATAATAAAAACTGAAACCGTGAACCATGCAGTTTTTATCAGGGCAATTAAACAGGAAATAAGCCCTTTTCCCACTGTAGTGTGATCTGAGATCCAGAGGAGGGCATGTCAATTGAAGACAGTTGTAGCAGCAACAACAATCACATATAAATATGGCACTGTACTGACTGCACAGTGAAAATATGTATTATGTGACTGTCACACAAGGTAACATAACAATAGGGATGATGACTGTGTGAGATAAGCATCCTTACATCAACAATGCAGAGGACATTAGGGATATGATATACATTTTGGGTAGGGTGCATATGTGAAGCTGTGTGGACTGATTTGCCTGAATATGAGTGCAATCTCAGCATAGGTCTCCAGCAAGTGGGACAAATGTTAAGTCTCATGGACAACATTAAATCATCATGGACAATCATGGACAATATCAGAATAATACCACCAGCAATCCCATGTCTCTGACATAATCTATGTGATTTTGAGTGATCAAAGATGATTCTGCACAAACACTTTTTGCAACTATTATGAGATGTCCACAATCTATGACGGTAATCATGCACACTGTTTGGGCACTGTAACAGCTGTTGGAGGTGTTAGAAGGGACACTGCTATACCTGTATGTGACATTAAGATCAATACAGGTTAGTTGACTAGTGTGCATAGCATATATATATATATATATATATATATATATATATATATATATATATATATATATACCATGCACACTAGTCAACTATATATATATGGGAGCTCTTCATTTGATCAAACTTTCAAATGTTCGAAATTCATATGGCTGACACCATATGAGTGAACATTTGAAAGGCTGACAAATGATAGCAGAGATCCCGCTACAGTGCGGGACTGGGAGATTCCCCTTTCCTGCACTGTAGTACAATCTCGTAGTGAGAATGTTTAAGTAGCAGGGGGTGTGGGGGGTGCAGGGGGCTTGCCCCCCTGCATAACACAGTGTTATCATGTTTACAGGTAGGTAAATGGTGCTAATTCACGATGTCGGCCTTTCAGAATGTCGCTCATATGGTGTCGGCCATATGAAAGTTGGCATTCTGAATGGTCGACATTCTGAATTAGACCTATATATATATATATATATATATATATATATATATATATATATATATATATATATATATATATATATATATATAGCATAATCCTTACTGTCATGAATGTTACCAGTGCCGGTAATGTTGTCAAACAACTATGTATGTGCTGTGTGCTTTACCAGAACAGGTAGCACACATGTATCTTATGTAACATACTCAGTAGCTGTGTAGCTGTGTTACATACAAAGAAGTAGTCGGCACTGTGACCACATGCTGGTGGATGTTCCACTTACCATATACCCCAGGACACAGGTCACATACCTATTCATCTGATTATAGGGTGTGATGTCCACATTATACCTGGACTGTGTGTTTTCCTGATGTAACAAATCCCCCCATGTTCTTGTGTCATTGCAGGTGATGTCATTTCTGTGGCACCAGTCTTTGGTGTGTGTTGATATTGTTTGTATTTTACTAATATCACAGTTGGAGTCAATGGTTGCCCGCAATCTGCAGTCCTACAGACAACTGTTTGGACACATGATGGGTATGTCATCTATGATGTCAGTCACTTAAATAATGGACAGGAAAGGGTATGAAGGGTATGGACAGGTCTGATGTGTGGACATGATCACTGGACCTGAGATATAGGCCACTTCATGCATTTCAACATGTTTGGATGCCACATATGTGATGCAGTGGTCTACCCACTTTGTGATATAGGTATTTATGGCCATATCTGACAGTGTTGAGTACCCAAGTGTGGATTTGTGTCAGATGCCTTGGGCTTGTCAAGGTCAGTAGGATGAAAGTGTTGTCATCATGCATGCCCTCTATGACCTCTTTGAAGACATCTAACAGATGTAGCAGGCATGATGCAGCATTAACAACTCACACAGGTCTGTTGTACACAGCCAGAAAACTACCAGTGTCCATTTAGAAAAGGTCCATGATAACATGTTGGTCTACCTCTCAGATGAGGATAGTCAGGATGGGTCTATATATGCATGTATTGGGTGCTGTCCCCCTCCCTCAACTCAGACGGATGCATATTGATGTACACCCTTCTACAGGAACATAGTCTATGTGGAGGGTGTTTTGAAGTGTGTATTCAACAGTATCAGGAAGAAGTATTTAATGTGTCAAATGACAGGCAATCTGTGATGTTATCACAGCCCACTGATTCTGTGTGATAAGCCTGAATGAAGGTAAGACAGTGTGTATTGGCTATCCTGATCTGGTCTAGGGTTTGAACACAATCCCCCATGCAGGCATCATTGAGAAACCCTCTCAGCCAGGAATTAAACCTTATATCATTAGATGAGTAACCAATTGGCTCACTGACAGAACACATACTGTAAAAGTTGGTAAATCTGTCTGTACCAGTAGAGCTGTCACCATGAGTGTACCCCAGGGATCTGTGTTTGGTCCTTTACTGTTTGGAATCTGTTTTTCAATAGCTCAGGCTAAAGTATACTGCCTTTGGCTTACCATGCTTGCTGATTCTGGCATACTGGGTGCAATCATTGAGTCCACCTATGATGATAACATGCTACAGTAGGGGTAAACAAAGACAAATGATTGGTGGCAAAGCAACATGGTCTACAAATAAATGCAAACATGTCTTTATTTTGTCCTTCTGCAAAGTGGAATTCCCTACTAATTATAGCCCTGACAACTGTCCCACTATGCTGAAACCCAGTGATGCAAGCACTGGGAACACATGCACATAGCAATCTGAACTTCGACCAGCATGTGTCCACTGCTATTAAAAGCCTGTGTTGTGCACCTCATAAGTCATGCCATCATAATTAGAGTTGAGGATTATATTAGAGCACTGTACTTGAACCTCATCAGAACACTAATTTAGAATATAATGCTCCCTTTTATATGTACCTCACCAGACACATGCAGCTAGTGAGACCAGAGGAACTTCTCACCAAGAAAGCACAAGGCCTACAAACCATGCCATGCTGTGATGCATGTGGATAGTCTGAAAGCTATGTCACTGTAATAAGTTCATAGGTTCATAGGTAGGTACTAGGCTATCTGCCTAAAGGCATTTATAAACCTAGCTGGAATGTGTTGGCTTTCGCTGCCCTCTTAGATTAGTTCCCTGTGTCTCTAAGTATCATATAGGATGAGGTGACTTCTGCCTGGCATCCAGGCAAGTCTCTGACCATGTTCTGGTGGGAATAATGCACATTCACAAATCAGATATAGTTGATATCAGCAGTGTCTGTTGAGGAGATTATGGCAATAACTGTGTCCCACATGCTGGTGTAAAAGTCTCTCTGTAATGTCAAGCAAGTGCACACAGACAGACACACCCAGATGACTGGAGGGAATGTAGAACCCCTACCTAGCTAAGCTACACAGACTACAGAACTCTGTATTTAAGGCAAACTCCACAGCTCAAGTCTGATTTGCAGTGGCTCAGACAGCACCTTAAAACTGATGACATCTGTAGTGTCTAGAGAGGAGAATATGGCAATAACAATGTCCCACATGCTGGTGTAAAAGGCTCTCTGTAATGTCAAGCAAGTACACACACACATACACACCCCAGTTGAGTACAGTGAGAATATAACTCCTACCTAAGTACACAGGCATAGAACTCTGTATTTAAGGCAAACACCACAGCTCACATCTGATGTGCAATGTCTCAGACAGCACTTTATAGCTGATGACATCAGCAGTGTGTTTGGTGAGGAGAATATGGCAATAACAGTGTCTCATGGTGCCAGTCTAACTTTTATATGGCTGTAGGACAACTAACAGCGGATGACATAAGCAGTGCATGTTGGAGAGAAGATGATGAGAGGTCTGCATGAAATAGATGTGTAGGCATGTACAAGTATCAAAATACTGTCAGTTCATGGGAATAGAGGAGTAACCATAGGATACACGCTTCTGCTTTTCTGGATAGACACACAGACACACAGCAGACTGCAGTGAGAACAGAACTCCTATATATCTAAGTACACAGACTACAGAACTCGGTAATTTATGCAAGAACCACAGCACAAATCTGAGTTTTACAAGGCCACAAGCCAACCTATAGTGGATAACATCAACAGTGCATGTTGGAAAGAAGATGGGAGGCTTGCATGAAATGGATGTGTAGGCATGTGCAAATATCAGAATACTGTCACAGCATGGGATTGAAGCAGTAACTATAGGATTCACACTTCTGGCTGGACACACAGACACAGATGAATGCAGTGAGAACAAAACCCTTGCCTATATAAGTACACATACTACAGAACTTAATAATTTACACAAGTGCCATGGCAAAAGCCTGATTTTTACAAGGCTTCAGAACAACTTATAGTGCATGACATCAGCACTGGAGCTACAAGGGAAGATGATGGGTGGTCTGCATACCTTCATAGCTTCATAGGCATCTAGGAGGTTACTAGGCTAATGGCTCTAGACCCTTTATAAGCCTAGCAGTGTAAAAACTGAATTACCCTTATTAAGCATAGTTAGATGTTTGTTGTTGCAAAATGATTTTGTGATCAGCACTGACTGGCCATGTCCATGAGGGACATAGGTGCCACCCCAATTCACCCATCCAGTTGTCAAATTTGCACTTGTCTAGCATCATTGAGGAGCAGTGCTTCCAATGCAGTGAGAGGATAATGCAGAGGAACAGCAATCACTGGTATATATATCTGTCTCTCCAGCATGTTCTGTTTATGCCACTGGCTAGGTTGAAATCCCTGGAGCAAGATATTCTTGTCCCATTTGATTTGTGGAGCATTTACATTATGATAGGGCCCGAGACTGCTCTGTAGGCTGGGCCAAGGTCACCACTGAGCAGCCTGTATGATGCTGAGTACAGTGACAGAGCTTTCAGTCTTTCCATGTATGCTATGTTTTGTAGGCCCTGGATTTTCTTGATGAGAAACCTCTGTGGTCTCTCCAGCTGCTGCAGGAATCTGGTGAGGTACATAGAGAAGGGAGTATTGTACTCATTATTGATATGATAAGGGCAGGAGCTATATCCTCCCTGGTCTTGGATGCGATGCCCTAAGTTATGAGGTGGGCAATGTAGAATGTGTGTTTTACCACTATAGACACATAGTGATTGAAGTTTAGATTGCTATCAAACTGTGTTCCCAAGTCTCACACCACTGAGTTTGAACTTAGAGAGGTGTATGTATAACATAATTACCACAGCTACATTTTTGCCAAATGGGACAATGAGGCATTTTCTTGCATTATTTTCAGTCCATGAGTTTGGCACCAATCATTTGTCTGTGTCAGGCCTTTCTGTAACATGTTAACATAATTGGAGGACTCTATATGATTACACCCAGTTGACATAGATAGATTAGTACTAAGCTAACTGCCCTTGCAAGCCATTTTAAGCCTAGCCAGTTATCCCTTGTGAGACTCAAACCTTGCACCTTGTGCTTGCAAGGCAAACACCTTAACCATTAGGTCCTCTGCAAACTTGGTAAGCCATGGGCCATCTACTTGGACGTCAGAGAAATAGTTTCCAAACAGAAGAGGGCCCAGCACAGATCCCTGTGGTACTCCACTGGTAACTGGTCTATCAGTGGAGGTGGACTCCCCAGCTTTGACAGTGTGTGTTCTGTCCATGAGCTAGTTGGCTACCAATCTAGCAATGGATGTGTTAATGCCCAGATGGGAGAGTTTCTCTATGATAACTGAAAAGGGGAGTGTGTCAAAGGATTTGGTTAAATCAAGATAGGTGATATGTTTTGTTTTCCCTCATCCAGGGCTTTGGGAACATTATCAAAGAAGTAAATTAGGGTTAATAAGCAAGCTCTACCCTTGACAAAACCAATATGGGTCGGGTCAAGAGTATTGAAGTTCACCTATGTCCCTGTGGATAAGGTCTATGATAAATCTTTCCATAGCCTTGCAGAGAAGGCTGGTTAGGCTTATGGGCCAATAGTTCCCAGTGTCAGTTGATGGATGTATAGGCATGTTCAACTGTGAACATAGCTCTAGTTCTGCATGTTACCAGATTGATGTGAATTGGATATCACACAACATTTGATATTAATTTATGTAGTGGAGTTGGAGTTAGGATATTTGTGAAAAAGTACTGGAGACACTAGGGTTGCAGTGCATGGGGGGAGGCAATACATGCCTAGATTATAAACATGAAGTATATTGTTCAGTTTACGTTTCCACATGTAGTTTCATGGCATAAGAGTAAACAGCACTAATACATGCTAAATTTGGATTTGCATAGCACAGCAGTGAGCAGCGGGTTTGCGTGACAGTTGGCAAAGTGTTTGCGCATGCAAGATACACATTTCAATTATTTTCTATTTGCACATAGTTAGGTAGTGCACAAAAGGGAGCCACATTGCTAAAAGTCTGAGCGTTAGTACTGAGTGTATGAGACACACCTGCTGATTAGCTGACTCTGTAGGAGCAGGTGTAAATGTATTGATGCACTTCTTTTTGAGCCCAGATGATACTGGCTTCAAATCCAGGTCTATTCAATACTTTTAAATAAACATTGATAATGCAATGAGATCAATTCTTTATAGTACATGTGTTGCTGTGTGTTGGCACAGTACATCAGGTTTAAGCAGCATTACACGGAGGTAACTGCAGCATTGCAGGGCCTATCACCATTGCTTGGCACTGGTGTATGATGCCAAACTCTGCGCAAATGTAGATGCCAAAGAATGAAGGGATCTATTGCTTTTTTGGCTACTTATGTTTGTTGTGTGTGATTCTATTTTTTGACCAGATTATAGGTGTTAAAATGTGCTAGATAGGAAAGTGGTGAAATGGGGAGCAAGCAGGGGGAAGAACAAAGGGAAAGCAATATAGGAATATGCATAGCTATCCATTTCTTCAACTGTAAAAACTGATAATATATGTAGAATGTTAGCTGAATTTGGACTGTCACCTCCAGACAGTGGGGTGACAACAAAGTAATCATGCTGTATAGCCAGTTGGACTGAATCAAGTGTGTCAAGAAGACATGTGTGTGAAATGGAGAGCTAAGTATGGGACAGTATGTTTTTGTGGGACAGGTGCCCATTTTTTTTTTAATTTAGTAAGAAAGAAATGTAGGTATGCCTGGGTCAGGTAAGTTGGGTAGGTGAGGAAGCAAATGCAAACAAACAAGACAAGAGCCAGGGGTGGTGATGGAGATGAAAGGTTGGGGACACCACAATTGTGGAGAGGGAGGGGACAACATAGGTTCACGTATGTCAAACTTGGAAGCAGTGAGAATCGAGTCCTCATCCACTGGACTATCATGATTGTTTCCTTACTCCACTGGCAGCTGGAGTGCTTGATGTCTTCTCCTTCTATGGACCATGAGGAAGAGCAGCCTCTCCATCCAGCTTAGGTCTACACCAGTGGTGCAGTGCATGACCCTACACACCAACCCTGGCATCTCCTGACAGGTGATGAAATCCCCACTTTTGCCGCTGCTCTCAGATGGTACTACTGCACCAGCTTCCAGGGCAGTAGTATGGGTGGGTGCAGGGAGAGAAGGGGCAGCATAGGCAGTGCTGCCAGGTTTGGTCCCAGATGTGCTGGACATTGTTGCTGGAGACCGTGGAGTGGGGCAGGCTGATTCACTGGGGCTGGCCTACCTCACTGTGCTATGGAGCATTTAGTAATGTGGTACAAATGGATGACATGGAGACATTTTGGTGACACATAATAGAAAATAAAAAAAAAAGAGATAAGGGTTGGGGTTAGAGAAAAAAGAGATAAAAATGAATACCATTGAATGTGACATACAATGCATTAACACAATTACACAAGTATTTTATCTGAAGTATGACATTTAAGTATACACCCTAACAAATACACACTATAACTACAGATTGCTGACAGTAATCCTTGAAATGTGCATATATTGCATATATGTGTGTTCCAATTATACAGATTACAGTTAACAGCAGGGAATTTGTGCCACTTGCATAGAGTTTAATTTAATGTAAATATGATTAAAGAAATGCAGTATCGTATAGCTGTGATTCATGTTATTTGAACTCACAATCTCTGACTACAGTCTAATATTTTACTCTTAAAGTTAGTTTATGCTACAGGGTAATGCATGCATAGTTGCTTTTACAGTTAGGATATGCATGCTCAATTTCCTGCAAATGTATAAAAATCCAAAATCTATCTTTAACTTTTAAAGCTACAATAACATTTCTCTTGTGCTGCATATATACCACTTGCTTCCCTCAGTCTCTCAATTCGAGCAACATGAGCCTGTCTATTGAACTCACTTTTGGTATTAGGTGGGAAAAGAACAGAGAAGAACAGAAGAACATTATGAATACCAGTCTTGCCTATATTTAGCTTTCTAACTATTACAAGTACTCTCTTATGATCATACTTACACAGCTGTGGAATGTTTGCAGTCTCCAATTCATTGAACCAATGGCTAAGAGTATCCATTTTATGCCTGTGTAGGTCAGTAAAATGATGCCTACATTGCTCTTTAGAGCATGTGATTTAATAGCACTGGATACAGCCTAAGCCAAACTATTTCACACTTCAGACACTTGTACTGGGAGACAGAGTAGTCCCCCTGCAGAAACCTTTGGCTGTGGTACTTTACCAGGGGTCCAACAAATATCCTGAACTGCTGGACACCCCTCCTCTGTCCTCTAAACTGGGCACCTTTCCCTCTAATGCCAGACATGTCTAATATTCAAACTAGTGCTATGGCAACTGATCCTTTCCCACCAATTCCAGTTATCACATTTACTGGTAGTGCACAAACCCAAGCATTAATGCCAACCATGTTTGCACAATGTTAAGCAGAGTACAGCATTGCTAAGCAGGGAGGAAATAAATACTTGAAGCTGGAAGGTTAATCTTACACTTGGCCTTAGTTTGTGGGGTGTCTGGTGATGTAGTTTGGAAATACATATTGAAAATTGGAAGGTAACTGTTAGGTGAGTTTAGTTTGCAGACATGCATTGGGGGATAAATGTCATAACCTGACACATTTGTTTTTGACTTAATTCATTGCCAAAATGATTTTTAAAGTTTGGGATTCAAACCTATGCAAAGAGGACAAAGCATTTTCTTCCACAGTGTTGATCTTGCATCTTTGCAAGAGAAGAAGTGCTGCTCAGACATAGACAGGAATCATTCATAAATACAGGTGACAGTTTGAGGTGTTACACATCTATGTGTGTGACCTGACAAGGTTCTAGTATATTAGATCCAGCTGTGTATGTATGTTATGTAATTGTGAAGACCATGCAAGTTAAGATAGCACAATTATACTTACAGAAATATAGTAGACAGTATACCCTCCGCCATGCATCTGAAAACGCAATAAGGGTGTCTTACCTGTCATAAATATAATTCATATCAGGTCTCTTATCTAAAGTATTATAAGTGAGATTGAATATAATGGGAAGTGGAACAACAGTAAAAATGTATGGGATATTCTGTATTAGAACACAGGACCATGTGCAAAGCAGTCCTACACTTACACCTGTTGCCACAAGAACATTAAAATAACACTTGTCTGTTTTCCAGTTCATTGCTATGAACTGCACTGTCACAACAGTAAAAATAGGTTGCATACCCTGTACTAGAACCCTGGATCATATGTATTTCAGCTCTACACGTATATCTGCTGCTATAGGACTAGTTACATGATATTTCCATAATTTCCTGCTCATTCTTAAGTTCTCTGTGTTAATCACAGCATGCCAGTAAGCATGTTTGTGTGATGCCTAACAGAATTAATTAAATGTATCCATTTTCAATTATTGTCTGTCTGAGTCCTGTCTGCAGGTGTTGGGGAACCTTGCTAACTGCCACTCAACATCGCTAAATGAAGCTGCATGATGGAAAGCAAAAATTGCAACAATGTATTGTTTTTGACCTTTGCACTTTTCCAGATGCCCTATCTGCAGGTATTCTGCAGTTGTTCTATCTGCTTCCTGGGTGGGCCACTAGTCCAGGTTACACACTGCTAAGCTTCATGCAAAGGAGAGAAGCACAGACAAACCTGACATTCATTTTCTCTGTTTCCCTTGTTTGCATTAAGCAGTGCACCATGCAAACACTGGCCAAGAAAGAAAAAAAAAGGAAACTGAGGAAAAACAATCTAGTACACTACAAAATGTTAGTACACATGAAATATTTATACATAGATTTGAACTCTTACTCCAATGAACCTTCAGAACACAGTAAGGGTGCCTTATCCCTCTTTGTCACACAAACAGCTTTGCAGTAGGGAACTGAAATAATTCTGCATACAACCAACTGTAACCTCACCTACAGTACTATGAAACCATATAACAGTTATTTGTACATGTATTCATTTTGGATATAGTGCACTGAGTGATCATACAACGTTTTATGAATATTGCTTACAAAATATGAAGCTCTGTCTTACCTCTTTGTGTTTGTTGCTCATTATTGTCTTATCTGACCAGTGATCTCAGACATGCAGTTTGTAAGCCATTCCATATCATTGTATCATTATCCTTAAAATGTGTGAGGATATTAATTGTCGATAATATAATATTCAGTTGAGAACAAATGAAGGAGAGGTTGGATGCTAATGAACAGAACCTGTGAATTGTGTGCTGCTTTCTTACATTTCCAACTTTGACAAAATTACTTCTAACACTTTGTAAGTCTAACCTGACACACCCACTAGATGTAGGACAGTCTGCATTGCTGTCATGTTTTCCTTTTTCTTACCAGTAATCATTCACAGTTGCAATCTATTAAAAACAAGCACTAAGGAAATCCCTGCACTATGTTTACATATTATACACAGAGCCACGTATTTGGGATTCAGCAATTCTAATGAGTTCACAACTGATTTTTATCTTCACCGTGCTGACAGCCCTGAATATACACCATAAATGGAAACCATGTAGCTAGGGAACCTGAAGGTGAAGAGACTTTTTTTATGTGGAGAACACAAAAAATAGGCTATTACGTTGGGATATATCTGCACAGAAGATTACTGATCTTGAGAAGGTATGCTTGCATTTGTCAGACAAGAACTGCATATGCTGAAATGTAATTAAGAAAAATCTGTTTAATAGTTTTATACATATAATTTGATTATCAAAGGCATTTATACTGTCATCTGCACATTAGTTAGAAGTGTACAGATGGCATGAGCATGTTTGTCAGGGCATTTCACATGTATACATGATTGGTGATACCTTAAAATGGAATGTTATGTGTTAAATCTGTAGACATGTTTAAGGGACAGTTCATTTAACAGCATTTTTAGAATTTCAGTGATGGGTTGTTAGCAAAATGTGTCATTTGTTTGTTCTTTTGGGGATGGGGTAGCAAAGCTGCATTTCTGTTATGACACAAACAAGGATATGTTGCTATTGTTACTCTCCCATTTTTGCATCAAACATCTTGTTCATATTTCAAATCTCTAGACTGTTTTATGCTTCTCCACTGGTTAATACTGAAATGCTACTTTTTCTCTTTTATCCTATAACAGTTGTTTTGTAGTTATGTGATACTTATGTGTATTTTTCTTCTGTTGTCTTTTAGGTCACATAGGACTATGGTACCCAGGTGTCTCAATCCCAGAAAACTCCCCTTCAGCGACCCTGAGAATCAGGTCATTGTGGAAGCTTTTAGGTGGCATGGTGCCTTTCTTCTTGAAAGTTGATGTGGAGATATGTCAGGAAGAATGTAAATTTGGCAGCAGAAAGTTGCAGATGTCAATGCAGTAGGCACCCACAGGAGGATATATGATCAGGTGCACCATAGGGCCACTGATATAATCTCATATACACAGAGGAGAGCAGCTGCAATGGCCTGTGATTGGATGGGTACCAGGGGGCTTACTACAGAGCCACCACTGACAGCAAACAGAGAGTTCTTGTCCACTGTTAGGGATCCAGACAGCTTCCAGGAAAGCACAGAATAGCATGTCCTTGACACTGGTGCTACTGTTTTGGGGATAGCAAGGAGGAGCTTCCAGGTATCTTAGTTGTTAAATACTGTTGTATAGTAAAACATTTACATCAATATGTTAGTTCTGTTTAACAAGAAATTGGCTGGAGGTGTTGAAGATTGCTATAGTTAACAACACATTCTGACTGGTTACACATTGGGCTTAGATTGGGCTTGTCATCCAAGTTTTTGTTGAAAGTATAGTTAATGGACATATAATGGGCAAAATGTTATACTCTCCTGGTTACTGTTAATTGTGATAATGTTGTCTTACCTTTTGCTTCACTTCTTCCAGGACCATCTGGCACAGGGAGCATACCATCGTATGCACAGATTAAGCCAAACATTTTTATGACAGTACTGATGAGCAATTCATAGAAATATTTTAGTGTGTGATGTTGATGTCAGGACTGTTGTGTGTATTGCTGTACTGTCTGTAATAGTGGCACCACTGTTAGTTTGTTAGCATATATTGGACTATAGTAGTATAGGTATTAATTTTTTCCTGTGTTTGTTGCTTATTATGGCAGGTGATCCTGGCAGTGAAAGTGTGGACTTCTACCACCTGATATCAGAGTATCAGCAAACTCTGATGATGATGGTGACCAAACAAGGGCACAGTCTGGGAGTGGAGAGGTTGAATCTGATACTGAGGTTGATATACAGTCATCTCCTGAAATTCTATCAGACACAGCCAGTAGGCTTATGCCTACTAATTCCAGAGAGCCCTCAGATATTGAACAAGTGTAAGGTGAGACATTTAATCAGGGAAGTGTGGTTGCTGCAGCTTCAATGCCTGTTGACTTTGGCCATACTTAAAATGTGGGCAAGATGCCATGCAGGAGAGTTATTAGGGGTGTTTGGAGGAGGTCTGCTGTCCATTCTCCTCCTGATCCAGGTATCTCTTCTTGTGCCATTCAACATATGTTTAGGGCCATCGAGAGGCACAGACATATTCCCATAGGTCTTCCAGATAAATGCTTAGGGTTTTAGATGTGACAAATGCTGACATGCATGACTACCTCCACTGTGTTGTCCATTATAATGGCAGTACTTCCACTATTCCATCAGTGGTTAAGCTTTCCATACCCAGATGTGGCAGACCATGGGTTGTGGTCCTGGCTGTCCTTGTGAATGTAGCTCATTCAGGTAACAGCAGTGTATCTGATCATGGGTGTGGACATGCCAGTGCAACTCCTGGCAGAGCCAGTTCTCATGGTCAGGTATGACAACAATGAACTTCCACTTCTATCATGCACGGTTCACACCTTTGCAACATTCCAAGATGTAGAGGTAGCACAGAGCTTGATGGTGTTCATGTAGACACTCAAGCACCAATTTCACCTGAAGGACCCATGCAGACATGCACACAACAGTTACATGGTTCAGCCGTGAACTTAAAAATCATTTTGTCTTGCTGGTCATTTGTTACTTTATCTGAATGTCTGTCTGCTTCTATTTCTAACTCACACACACTCACTGACCTTTTGTGTCAGCCTAAGCTTCCTACTCCCTCACCACAACAGTCTGTGCAAGTGATGATAACTGTGCCATATCCCTGTTTTTTATCTTTTGCATTCAGAGATGCATAATCATTATGTCTGATGCTCAGGGTGCATAGCTGACTTAGTGCTTAGTATATCTTCATTTGTGATGTTGAATTGGTAATTATACCTTTGGCTTGATAGCATCATGCTTTCTTTCCATCATTACAGTTAATGATCTTGTGAGGGTTGTGAAGTCTGAAACTGAAATGCGTATCATTACTTTCTCACTTCTATCTTTAATGATTTTCTAGTACAAATGTAAAGTGCTAAACTGAGGGCATGCAGTGACCATCACTACTTTTGAGAGGTATGACTGTGTGAATCTTGATGCCTGAGACCTACTACTTAATAATGGACACATATAAATCAAAAAGTCTCTGCTGTTACTGTACATGTTAAGATCATTTCTGTACAAATCACCCATCTTTTACTTGCTTACTTTACCAAGTAAGAACATGCAAGGATATGGCAGTCATTCATTTTATTACACAATATACTCCAGGTTCAACCCTTGCCTTGTAAATCCAGCAGTTGCAACAGTTTTGGTTCAGGGCTGACCATCCGATGCAAGCAGTACACAGTCATTACATGGGTAGGCAAAAGTTGTGAGTGTTGCCTAGCATCAATGTTACTGTATGTATGTGCATAGTAGGAAGGTTTTGGCCCATTAGGTGGTGAGTGAGTGTGCTATGCGTTGTCTCTTGATTTCTATATGCACACAGTCTATGGCATCCAGTACTTCAGGGTAATGTGCTACAGGGTAGTGTGCTACAGGGTAGAACTCCTGCATATTTTTGGCCCTATCCTTAGGAGTACAGGGAAAATATATGTGGTCACTAGCATGGTGGAATATAGCATTCAGGAACTGATGGAGGATCCTGGATGCTGATACCTGTGATACCCCCACCGTGTTGCCTGTTGGTCTCTGAAATGCTACACATACCTTTGTCTCCACTGGGATGGGTTCTCCTTGGTTTGCCCTGGCTCTGAGTTGAGGATGACAGAGGTTGCAGAGTTCCTGTAGTATGTCTCTATCCACCCATTTGTGCTCTACAATTTGCACATCATGTAGATTGTGATAAGTTAACTGGGGTCTGAAAACTATCTTTCTTGGCCTTAATGTATTAGCAGTAGCAGAATAGACTTCAGCCTGTTGTACATACGCATCTATTAAAGCAACAGGGGCCCCTAACATTCTTTCTGTGTGGACTCCTTTCTGTGGCTGTATTCCAGTAGGTTTTGGAATTCACAGGGAAAACCAGCACTGAGTCTATTCAGTCGCTTTATAGCTTGTTGAATAGTTCCTCCATCTTGGATTGGTTGATTAAAATACAGTTCAGCTGTTTATAATGTAATTTGCATGCCACAGTGTTTACCTTGTTTGTGTGGCTCTACACCTTGTGTAGAGCCACTTATTGAATCCAAAACTCTGCTCTGTGATGCACTCATGGTGTAAACAGACTCTGTAGGCTTTATTGAACCTGGCTGTATATGTATAACTTTTGGAGAGAGAATCATAATATTTCAGCCTTTTAGGGACTGCAGTGCAAAATATTACTATTACTGTATTCTGATTCATATAGTTTCATAGATGAATAGTAGGTTAACTGCCCTGAATGTCCATTTTATGCCTAATGAATAACTTAATGTTAGAATCAAACTCTGTACCTTGTGACTAGGAAGTGAAGACCTTAACCATTATGCCAAACTTACTCCTCCTAGTTTTCCATGTTGTGTAGAGAATGCATGGCTGAACAATTGACAGCATATGTAGGTCAAAGAGTGGGAAAGTGCTAAGACCGACAGCTGTCTGATGGACAGCCGTACAAAAACTGTACCCATTTGAGAAACAAAGTTTCAATGCACTGAGGAAATCATCTTTTTTCCATGGTGCATCAACCTAGAGGGTGTGGGGGAAATGCCAGTCAAAACAGTCTGACAGCTTCATTCAGATGACATTTTGCACTACTAGCTTCACAGAAATGGCATTTATGCAACTGTTCTGTATATGTGTGCCTTAGTTCAATGCAGGTTATACAACAGCCTCTAATTTATAATTCCTCTAACTTTTAACTTTATTAGGTACCACAGAGCGCTGGCAAAACAAAACTGGGAGGCTAACCTTTTTGTGGAGGAAAGATATTTAAAGGCCAAGTCTGATAATTAGTATAGGTACTACTGTCTGGGCTAAATTACTTGATGCCATTCTATTTGTCTCATTCATAAAGTGTAAGAGATCTACAGACAGAGATGATTCAACAAGGAGGAGAAAAGCTGCAACTGCAGTTATAGTTTCTGCACAAAATGAAAATCTGTATCATATCTCCTTACACTCACAGTTTAGGTTACATATGGTAAGCAAAATGGCTCTGAAAATTATTTTCAGAACTGAAACAAGACATTATAGATAGCTCCAACGTGCATTTTTTGGAGACAATTATATTCTGACAGAAATCAAAATGTAATGTGAGTGTAATATGTTTACAGTTATTCACGGTAAAAAGACAGACAACTAGAATTATTGGAATAGTAAGCTGCTTACAATGTTATAATAACTTGATTACCACAGTACTGTCTAAAAGCCCTACTTTGGCTGGTTAATAGTGCCAGTACCAGGGTTACACAGTTAGAAAGAATTGCTAAGTATGTTACTAGTCATTTTTTCCTCTCAGTATGTGGAATTCACTGAAATATTTTTTTTACTTATGACTGTAGAGTTCCAATTGAGGTAGCAGAAAGGAAAAAAATGTAGGTGTGATTAAAAAATATTTAAATTGCTAAAATTAGGAGGATATATTTGCCAAAGTAAATGCTGACTTTTCTGTTCAGCGATTTTTAATAGTTAGGAAGAAAATGTGTAGTATTCTCTTTTCATGGCTGTAGGTCATAAAATAAGTAATAAAGTTGTGCGTATACTGATGAAAAGACACTTTGCTACAAGAAATGCAACATTTAAGTGCACACCCACCCCCCCACACACACACACACACACACACACACACACACACACACACACACACACACACACACACACGCACACACACAAACAGCTACTATATTAAATGGATAAGTTCATAAAAATGGCTGTGGTGGTTGTTGTTGGTCAACAAACTGAAAAATGTGCTTGTGGAATTAAATGCAATTTAAAATGTTGACAATTAACAGTTTTGGTCCAGCTGTTTAGAATACTCGTCTTAGAATTCCATTCAACTTATATCATTATAAATAAATCTAATGGGGGGGGCAAAGGAGATAATCTTTGAACCAGCCAGGAAAGGAACTCTACAGATAAATGTCATTCTTCATCTTTAGCTTGCACTTTCTTGCAGAATATGCTGCTGTTAGGAGAGTTTGGATCTAGATTACACTGAATTGTGCACTACTGTTTCTGTTTGTTTGCAGGAACTCTTTATTGCTCCCTGAACTGTGCGCTACCACTGTTGTTTGTTTTGTTGCTCCCTGAATTGTGTGCTACTGCTGCTGTTTGTTTGCAGGAACTCTTTGTTGGTCCCTGAATTGTTTACTACAGCTGCTGTTTGTTTTCAGGAACTTCTTGTTGCTCCCTGAATTGTGAGCTACTGCTGCTGTTTGTTTGCAGGAACTCTTTGTTGCTCCGTGAATTGTGCGCTACTGCTGCTGTTTGTTTGCAGGAACTCTTTGTTGCTCCCTGAATTGTGAGCTGCTGCTGTTTGTTTGCAGGAACTCTTTGTTGCTCCCTGAATTGTGAGCTACTGCTGCTGCTGCTTGTTTGCAGGAACTCTATGATGTCCTTCGTGGTTCACTGTTGCAGTCATGACTGTAGGGTTCTTCCTGCCAGCAACAGCCCTCAATCGGCCAGAATCCCAAAGTCTGGATTAGGCGTCAGCTGAGGTCACTTTTATCCTGACGTCAATGCGCCAGGAAGTATAAAGACCTCAGCTGACACCATTACCCCAGTCTTTCTTGACGCATGGTGCCCTGAGCAGTTCGCTGATGCCGGTCGGCCTACTCCTGTCTGTTTTTGGATTTACTTCCAGGATTTTTTGTTTTTTAAGATAAGTACCCCGTTGGGGAGGTCTTTTTCTTGCTCCAGTCAGATGTCAGAAAAAGTTAATAATTGTATTTCTTGTGGGAAACAAATACCTCATAGGGATTTTCACTCTTATTGTATTCCCTGCCTGGGGCCTGACTACGACGTTGCTAATTGTAGGTTTTGTGCTAGATTTAATCAGCGTACTATTAGGCATAGGTATAACTTTGCCTTCTACTATTTTGGTAATAGGTTTAATTATAATATGTCTTCAGATTCTTTTCCTGCTTCTGGTGTGTGTAAGAGGTGCAAAGATAAAGACAGGCCTCCGAGGTCCAAAGCAGAGGATATTAGTCAGTTATTGCCAGTTGCTGGTTCGTTGGTCGTCAGTGAGGTGCCTTTGCAGCCCCTGTCATCCGCCTCTTTTGAACAAACTGCCTGTACCAACTCCGGTGTGGAGCTGATGGGGTCTTCAGCATTGCCAGGGAATGGACCTTTGGATACTACTCCCTCAGTTGGGTCCAGAGCCGGTAGGCATGTACCGGCTTCTGAGGGAGTTTTCAGGCCTTCACAGCTTCATGTAAATATGGATTCAGTTTTGCATTCTAAGACAATGACTACGGCTCCAGCTAAAAAGAAATGGCAAGCACAGATGCCTTTTGATCAGGGTCCTAGGCCTCAAAGGCAGATGCTTAGGATGGCTGAAGATTTGTTATCTATGATCAGGGGTTCTCATCCCCCTCCTGACAAAAAGCCTAGATTACAGTCCGATTATGATTCTTCAGACCAAATTTCTGTTTCTTCTGCTTCTTCCCTTGAGCATGATTGTTCCTTTCCTCCTTATGAGGATTCTGATGCTGAAGATTCCTTTCCTTTAGCCTCTCCTCCTGAGGATTATTCTTTTGGTGACACCTTGCATGATATGAGGGAACATTTTCACTGGGAAGGGCAGGAATTCTCTGAAGCCAAGAAAAGGCTTAGGGATTTTCTTCTTCTCCCTCAGCATAAGCCTCTTGCTATTCTTCCTGTATTGGACATTGTAGATGATGTTTTTTCAGAAGCTTCCCTCTCTCCTGATTTTTTTCCCCCTACTCCGGTCAAACCAGATAGGTATTATAGGGTTCCAGATTCTCATAGGTTTCTTTTTAAGAATCTTTCACCTGAGCCGGAAACAATTTCTCAGGGCCCTAAGGGTGTTAAGGCGGCCTCTGCTAAACATCCTATTTCCTCTGACCAAGAGTCCAGGGCTTTGGAAAGATGGGGTAAAAACGTTTATACTTCTGCTACATTGTCTATTAGAGCTTTGAACTGTCAATTTCATATGCTAAAGTATCAGCAATACCTTTTGTCTGTATTTAAACAAAAGATGTCAGCTGTTTCTATTGGTGCGGATGACAAGGAGTTACAGGATTTATTGCATGCTATTGAACAAGTGGGTAAACATACCCTGCATTGTGGTTTTGATTCTTTGGAAGCTTCTTGTAGGGCTGCGACAACTGGTGCAGTTATTAGAAGACATGTTTGGTTAAAGGAACAAAGCTTGCCGGATCAGGTTAAAGCCAAACTTTTGGATGCCCCTTTGCAGCACGATGTTTTGTTTGGGGCCAAAGCTGAAGAGGTATTAAAGAAAATGGAGGACAAAGCCAAATCTATGCAGACGGTTAAGGATTTTCTACAGGTGCAACCTCCTTGATTTAGCAGGCAGTGGCCAGCTAAACCTTGGTCCTTTCCAAGCTCGGACAGGCCTCAGAGAAGCAGATTCAGGTGTTCCAGCGGTAGGGGACAGGCACAACACCTTTTTAGGAATAGGCAGTGGCCTGCCCCCTCTCCCAAAGGTGGTGCAGATAAGTCTCAACCCTACCGGAAATAGTATTTATGACTCTCCCTTTCTGGTTCCAGGGGCTCCTCTCCTGGAAGCACCTTTGGGAGGAAATATTTCTCTTTTTTTATCAAAATTGGGTCTGCATAACCCGGGACAAATGGGTTCTGGACATAGTTTCACGAGGTTACAGATTTCATTTCCACACCTTGCCAAGACCGAACAGTTGGCCAGATCTGTCGAGTCATCAATGGGCAGAGGCACAACTGCAGATTCAGTCTCTCTTAGCTATGAGGGCCATAGAATTGGTACCAAATTTAGAAATAGGGCAAGGTTTTTATTCCAGACTTTTCCTGGTTCCCAGGAAGGAAAATTCGTGGAGACCAAACCTGGACCTTTCTGTACTAAACACCTTCCTAGATGTACCAAAATTCAAGATGCTCACTCTGCAGCAGCTGCTGCTTATGTTGGGCAAGAACGCTTGGATGGTGACTCTGGACTTAAAGGAAGCTTACCTGCATATTCCTATAAGGCGAGAGTGCAGAAGGTATCTGAGATTCAAAGCGGGCTCAAAGCATTACCAGTTCTCTGTGCTACCCTTTGGCTTATCTACTGCACCCAGGGTCTTTACAAAGCACCTGGCACCAGTAATGGCATTTTGCAGATGGAAGGGGATTCAAATATACCCTTATCTGGATGACTGTCTTATTCAAGCAGACGACAAAGACACTCTACTTCAGCATCTAGCTTTTGTGCAGCATCTTCTACAGTACCTCAGATTCACAGTGAATCTAAAGAAGTCAAATCTGGTGCCCACACAACAGATTACTTTCCTGGGTGCTCTTCTGAGTACTACAACCCAGATGGCTTCCTTGACACTAGACAAAAAGGCGCAACTGGCTTTTTCTTTCCAACACCTGGCTTCAATGAAACAGCTGACTGCAAGAAAGGTTCTGTAGGCTTTAGGTTACATGGCTTCCTGCATTCTCCTAATACCATATGCAAGACTGCATATGAGGAAACTACAGTGGTACCTCAAGAGTGTGTGGTCTCAGCATTACCACAGTTTGGAAACAGTGATCATGATTTTGACTTGTCTACAGCAAGAGTTTCTTTGGTGGGCCGAAGCCTATCTCCAGAACAAGGGGAGGCCTTTTTGTCCTCCACCAACCAACCAAGTTCTGACAACAGATGCTTCAGATTATGCCTGGGGAGCCCACATGCATGGGAGATGTCTTCAGGGTGTTTGGACAAAGGAGCAAATTCACCTGCACATAAATTTGAAGGAGATGCTCGCTGTACAGAATGCTCTGATAGCCTTCAGGCCTTCTTCTACTAGGGCAATTGTTGATAAAGACAGACAACACTACAGTGATGTGGTACATAAACAAGCAGGGGGGCTCTCACTCTTACCCCCTGTGCAGGTTAGCCATGGCTCTGTGGTACACTGCACTGACCTGCAGAGTCCACTTACAGGCACAATTCCTGTCAGGAAAAGACAACACTCTGGCAGACACATTGAGCAGGACACTTTTGGATCCACACGAATGGATGTTGGATGTTCAGATATTCAGGATGATAGTACAGGCATGGGGATGTCCGGACATAGATCTTTTAGCATCCCCTCAGAATCATCAACTTCCAACATTCTGCACCAGGACCTACTACAAACTAGCATGGCAAGTGGATGCCCTCTCATTCAGTTGCAAACACCTCTCAGTATATGCTTTTCCTCCTTTTCCTCTTCTACCTCGTGTACTTCTGAAGATAAAACAGGACAGACTGCAAATGATTTTACTGGCTCCCAATTGACCTCAACAATTCTGGTATTCCACTCTGATGAACCTAGTTCAGGAGCCTCCCTGGATTCTGCCTCAAATCCCTCATCTACTGTCTCAACAGGACAACTGGATCCTGCACAGTCATGTCAAAACTCTGAATCTAGCTGCCTGGCGGATCCAGGGTCTGTAAACACCTTTACTCTTTCTAAACAGGTAATGGCTGTAATCCTTGAAGCTAGACGGCCCAGCACTAGGAAATCTTATGCAGGTAAATGGAAAAGATTTTGCTCCTGGAATCAGGTCCAAGGTGGTGATTCTACTGTTCCGAACATTCCTCTGATTTTAAAGTATCTGGCAGAGTTGTTACATATGGGCCTATCTTTTTCATCTATCAAGCTTCATGCTTCTGCTATTTCTGCACATTACAATACGGATCCTCTGATTTTTTCTCATCCATTACTTAAACAATTTCTTAGAGGGGCTAAGAATGTTCGGCCCCCTATAAGAGCACTTGCTCCCACTTGGGATCTTAACTATGTTTTGGAAAAATGAACCTTGTCTCCTTTTTAACCTGCAGCTTCCATGGATTTAAAATATTTGTCTTGGAAAACTGCTTTTCTTTTAGCTATAACCTCTGCTAGAAGAATTTCGAAATTGCAAGCACTCATGGCTGTGGAACCCTTCATTATTTATCATCAGGACAGGGTTTCCCTAAGGACTAATCCCACCTTTAAGCCTAATGTGATTTTGGCAGTGGCCTGAATCAGACTATTCATTTGCCTACTTTTTATCCTAATCCTCAAAGTGAGGAAGAAAGTCTTTTGCACTCTTTGGATGTGCACAGACAGCTTCGTTTTTACCCGGACAGGACCAAGATATTCAGGAAATCTGACCAGTTGTTTGTCGCTTATGCTCCTACTGTTCTAGGGAAAGCAATCACTAAGCAAACTATTTCTAAGTGGATTGCCCACTGCATCAAGCTCTGTTACTCTTTTCATGGCAATCCAGTTCCTGTTAATATTAGGACTCATTCTACCCAGGCTACTGCTACTTCAGCAGCCTTTCTTTGTGGGGTTCCTACCAAGGATATTTTAGAGGCTGCTACTTGGAGTTCTGTGCATACTTTTTCTAAGCATTACAACCTCCCTCTCTATTCTAAATCTAGGGCCAGTTTTGCTTCTCCGGTTTTGCAGTTTTGTGGCCGCTCCTTCTGTTTCTCCTCCAGCCACCCTTTCTTAGCTTTGGGAGTCAACCCTACAGTCATGACTGCAACAGTGAACCACGAAGAACATAGTACAGTTGTGTACGCTTACCATAAATGTAGATGTTCGAGTGTGTTCACTGTTGCAGTCTGAGTTACCCTCCCTCCTACCCCCTCTTTTGTTTTTTCTTTGAGTATTGTCTGTTATGAGGTATTTTGGCTGCTGAGGTTTTGGGCACCTGACATCTGGGGCAAGAAAAACTGGGGTAATGGCGTTGGCTGAGGTCTTTATACTTCCTGGCACACTGACGTCAGGATAAAAGCGACCTCAGCTGACGCCCAATCCAGACTTTGGGATTCTGGCCGATCGAGGGCTGCTGCTGGCAGGAAGAACCCTACAGTCATGACTGCAACAGTGAACACACTCGAACATCTACATTTATGGTAAGAGTACACAACTGTACTTTGCTCCCTACTTGCTTGCCCTGCCTGCCATACTGTTGCTGTTGTTTATAATAATTGTTTGTTACCAGCAAGTCAATTGCTCAATTTGTTGTTATAATAGCTTCTTATTGATTCAGAACAAGTTCATAGTTATCATTAACTACTATTGATATCTACATTTCCATTTGTACTTAGATTAGCTATTGACAATAACTATATAACTATATTTGGCTTTATCCAACCACGTTGCAACAAAAACTGATTAATCTTAGAAGCAGTCTCTGTGTGGCGTCTGTGCCTCCTGCATCATTGAAGCTTGTGTTTTGTGGCAGCCCAACCAGCTTTCCATTTTAATATTAGTGATGTCAAAACCAGATATTTTAGAACATGCATGTGTAATTTTTACTACCTTTTAAACCCACATTCAACCATTATTATATGGTGCTTGGGTATTGCTGTCTTATTTCTGTAGTTATGTACTACAGTTGGATCTTAGTGTATTGAATGTATGCTACATTTTCAGTTTTCATACTATTTTATTGTACTAAAGCTGTGTGCGCTGTTCAATACTACAGCGATCTACTACTCTTGGGTTAAACTGTTTTATGCCATTTATTCCATATAGATACAAGCAACTGCTACATCGGTGTTACTGCATCTCCTCCATGAAACCTCTTAAACCCAACATATCGTCTAAGCCTATTGACTAAATTGGTTCATTATACTATTCCTGCACTTAAGTTGACTCATCTAGTAACCTTGGAAGCCCTGTCTACCTCTGTCCTTTCTGTTGCAAGGCTCATTGAGCTTGGTATACTGAGGTAGTATAGACACCAAATAATTCCCACCGACACCCATTTACTACTGGAGCAACATGACATGATATGTGGGAGGTTTAAATATCTCTATAACATGCAGGTCACTCTCTCACAAAGGTGATCAGTAAGCAACATATAAAGTCATCCATACCACCACAAGATCACACAAAACCAACATACACTGAGGTTATTAAAAAAAGTCTTCTAAGCCCCCAAGAAGCAGGACTACAGAGCCCTTCATTCCACATTCTCCAAGAGAGAACATTTCTCTGTGGTGGTGTCCTCTCAGGCTACAACAACTGCTCTCTCACACACACACACACACACACACACACACACACACACACACACCCACACACACACACAAACACAAACACTACACACACACACACACACACACACACACACACACACACACACACACACACACACACACACACACACACACACACACACACACACACACACACACACACACACACACACACACACACACACACACACACACTCACACACACTTCCAAATTTCATTCAAATGACATCAGGGAACTAGCTATAACAACCCATACTGCCACCACTAATGGCATACCCTATTCACTCTACCGCCACAGTAACTGTAGGTAATTTTAAGAATTATATATATATATATATATATATATATATATATATATATATATATATATATATATATATAACAATTTTGTTTTTGTTTTTGTTTATTTGACAGTTTTTTCTCTCCTGCCAACTGAACATCAGCAACTGTTCTGTTTCTTCTGCTTCACCAGGGAGACAGCCAGATAAGAGCAGCCATCATTTAGGCAGCCATCAGGGTTTTTCCTTATATGGTGCTGTTCCCCATAGTGCATGCCAAGTAAAATGCCCAGAAAATGATGTCATTTGTTTCTACAAGTGATGCAACCCTTTAGGACATCCCTGCCCCTTTGGTGCCAGCTTTCCAGTGAAGTCTCCAGTTTCCACTACTGATTCAGTCTTGAGAAACTGCACCCCAGGCATGTGACCTCACACCCTCATCCTGAGGGGAAGTGCACCCAAGTCACTAATCAAACTTAACCCACTAGGATCATGTTCAGGACTTTACCCCCTATGCCAATGGAGCTGTCTCTCTCTCACTTCTTTTATGAGTTAAAGATTCTTCCAGGCTACATTCCTTTAACTCTTCTCCCTTTGACATTGCCCCATTTTGCAGGATTCATGCATTTAACAGGAGACCTTTTCATTTTTTTGCTTTTATACCTTACTCCTATAAATGTTCCAACTGTCTTATGTCACATTGCATTTCTCCCTTGTAATAACTTAAATAACTTGAGTTCTTGGATTCTGCACCACATACTTCTAGTCATTGCTGCCCCTCACCCATATCTATAGTAGTAGTTATTTATAGTCTTTTGACCTAGACAGTGGACTGAGACACAAAAGTACCACTAGCCCCAGGTTAATTGAATCACCCGATTACTAATCTTCTGTGAAATACATCATTTTGATTGGTCATCTCCGTATTCACATAGACCCAATACTATTGTTGTGGCTTCTGTTGCAGCATGTCCCCTGAATTTTTTTTTTTTTTTTTTTTTTTAGTTCTAGAAATTTGTACGTATTTATCATGTTTTATGTTTTACCAATAACAAAAGTTTAATTTGTCTGAAAAAGTCTGCTGCTAGGACAAAAATACTTACTTATCTCCAACCAGGATCAAGATTAATAAAGTTATTTTTGTCAATGAATCTGTCTTGGCTGTTTATATGTAAAAATGTAGATAAATAGATAGATGGACAGATAGATAGATACACTGATATAGATATAGGGTTAGCGTTCACTTGGTCGAATGCCTATTTTGTCAACAAAGTAAACTTTAGTTACATTTGTATGACTGGCAGTTTGTGCAAATGTCTATTTGAATGACTGATAGTTCACTTGACAAAGGTAAAAGGGTTTTTGCCAGGGCTGGGATTTTATGTGAGAGTGAGTGTATGTCAGGGTTAAAGTACAGGTTAGGTAAGGGATAGAGTTAGTATATGTGAGAAGGTATTGGTTAGGATTAGAGTAACTGTTAAGTAAGGAGAGGATAGATTTACTGTTTTATATGTGCTTGTGGTGTGTGTGTGTGTGTGTGTGTGTGTGTGTGTGTGTGTGTGTGTGTGTGTGTGTTTGTGTGTGTGTGTGTTGTGAGTGTCCAAGCTGTCTTGTGTAGTGGTAGTGTTATGGAAAGGGTTTTTATGGAAAGGGTTTTTAAAGGTAAGGTACACTGTTGGGGATGGGACAATGTTTGGGTTAGCACATATTAATAAGGTGGAGCAGGGGGCTGAGTGCATCTTAAATTATATAATAAAATAAAAAAAGATTTGTAATAATACCACTATTCAGATACATTTGTGTTGAATTTTGGTAGGGTTATGGTTATTACAATGAAAAAGGAAATGTACTTCTTTTTCTGAGTGTACTGGGTCACTTTCATTTCAAATCATTCCCTACAAGGAGGTCCATCTCATTCCTTACGATCAACCAGCATTCCTCCACCTCTCCTGTCAACTGCCCTATTTTTCTTGCTGCATGCATTGTATCTTAATATGCTTATTTCTCCACTTCTCTAAGGTAGAGCATGGGGATCATTATTGCCAAAGGGATAACTATCCTTAATATTTTTTAATTAAATTTGCCATAGGACTTTTGTTTACTTCAGAATTTAAGACTTAGCAATTATTTTCTGCAGATAACTATAAAGTGCACGTAAGTATAGCTGAAGCATTGTGAAAATATGTCATTTAACAAAATATATAATCATAAACCAAACCATGATAACCAGATCAGTTTTATAATTAAATGTTAGTACATTTCATAGCAAAAATAAATAAATGCAATAATAATCAAGGAATTTTAAAAAGTACTCCATGGTGTACCGGGTATATGCCTGCCTAAATCAACATTTTACATGTGTTTATTTCGCTCTTGGTAGTTTTTTTGCTTCTACTGAACTGCTAGATTCTGTTTATGTCTTCATGAATACAAGAGGCCTGAACTTGCATGTATAGTATATACAAAAATAATAGCATTATTTTCTACTAGTGATACCGATTCATATGCAACCCAGTATTCAACCAGTATTTCTTACTGCTCTCCCACATGCTTCAGTCATGGTTCCCAGTGCACTGTGACAGAGGCGGCCTAAATTCTCTGGTAATTGTTGTTATAGCCCCCACCCTCCACATCCAGATTGCTGTTTAATACCTTTTAAAGCCTTACCAGGTCACAGCCTGAATGGAGTTTGTTTAAGTTTGTGGAACTCAACAAAAGCTACCTATCCATCAGCCTTTAATTTCCTCTCATAAATGCATCTGGCCATAACTCACTACTAAGAGTCTGCTAATGGCCAACGAGGATATCCTCACCAGCCACAATGCTAGGAGCACTGTTTACTCATGTTGATTACATAAGGCATAATGAAAGACCACATATGTGGCAGCTGACCATGTATAACAGATTACTGAAGAGTTGTAGCCATACTTCTCAACTGTACAGATTTTCACAGAATGTCCAGATTTTTCCGGCAAATTGGTGTCAAATCATTAAAGACTGAAGTCAGAAAATAATGACAGAAATTTGAGTTTCAGACTTCATATCCTTAAGAAAATTCATGCTAATGGAAAACCTGTTATTCTATCAAATTTTAGACCTTTATCCCACTTTTATTTATGGCTTTGTCCAGATTTCATGCTCGAAGAGGTTGAGAGGCATGTCTGTAGCAACTCCTGGCACCTTGGTCTCATAGTCTTCACTGATGTAATCTGAATATGCACAGGACCACTTTTCTAAAGTTATTTCCAACAATAATTAATTAAATACCGATGAAACCATGATTAAACAATTAATTATTTAAATTAATCAAAACAACCAGTGCTGCCATTTCATTAAATGCTTCACAGGTCATTTATCATTTTGATATTAGTCTTTCTAATAATGCATTAGAACATTTTTTTCAGCAATTTACCATCAGTTTTATTTATAGTCCCTGCTGCCTTGTTAGGCTTCTTTTCGTATTCTATGTGTTCTACAATATTAGGATCTGTGAAGCAAGAATGCAAAAGTTTTTTTATTGTTCAGAGTAATGGGAGATGAACTCTTCCATGCTCTAAACATCAGAATGAATTCTGATTCCAGCTGTTTGAGTAATATTATTTTATTTTCCTTCCTGTGAAGTACTGCTTTTGAACTTGTAAGTCACGGGTAATTAACATTTTCTGACTGCTTTTTTCTGTAGATACAGTACTGTAAAGTTGCCTCAGCCTATGAAACAACCCTCCTGTGTTACATAATCCATTCTTTGAACTCCTTGCTGTGAATCAATGTAAAATAAGGGGTATGCATAATACCATACATATACTGTGTAAACCGACTTGCTTATAACAAATCTCACTCTTCAAATGAGATACATTTAATTACAGTAACTGTGTTAGTCTCATTCATGGGACACCTGACCATGTACTATTTCTAAACAGAAAGGAGAACCTCGGAAATACTGTAGCATTTTTCAGCAAAATTTAAATTTGATTTTGTTATAATACAAAAATATTGATAAGTATACAACAGAGAATCCTCTCCAGATAGGAAATATGCAATGATATAAAGGTAATGTATGAATTAGTTTGATCATATGTACATATTCAACTGTAAACGCATTCACTGCTAACACCTTCCTTCCCACTTTGTACATATTTAGTCATTTGACATTTCCAAAGGACATTGCTTGTAACTAAAAGCAGCTGTCCAAAGGTAAATGTAAATAAAACACATGGTTTGGCAAATAACGTATATTTAGTCCAAAAAAAAACCAGTGTAACTTAATCTGCAGCATACTGACTTTCCGTAACAGTGATGCTGTAATATAACCCAACATATCTTTATTTATTTATTTATTTATTTATTTATTTATCCTTGTTAACCAGGTTAGTCCTACTAGGCTATTCACCTGTTTGCATGGGAGACCCAATATGGTATTTATACTTCTAGGGGAAATTTGACCAGAGCATTCTACTTTCCATAGGTGCCATGGTATCTTTGACACCTACCTGAGCTACCACCAACTCAACCAGATGGGGCCTTAGTTTAATGTCTCATCCAAAGGGCAGCACACTCAGAAGTGCAACACCCACCTCATGCTGCACTGCAGTGTCAATGATCAATCTACCAGGTGTGGGAATAGGACCCACAGCCTTCGGCACTAAAGGTGAGTGTGCTACGTGTTGCTCCACTTACCATAACATCCTGAGATTCCTAGATGTTTTTGTCTATTTCTCATATAGAAAGTGTAGATGGTAATTAAGCACTTCATTATCAATAGCTGGGCATCTGTAGATGGTGGCTTGACAAAAGCTTACTGTAAGGGCTGAGTACCATGGATTGCAATGAAGAAAGATCCATATATTATACACATAAGTAGGCATAACCAACCACTTGAGCTGCTCTTGAAGAGCCTGATGAGGCACATAAGAGGTATAGAATAGAAAGAGTTAATGGGATATAAAAATACTATTGTGTGACAACATGTAGTAGTCTGAAAAACATTCCAAAATCTTTTATCCAGGAGGGTGAGCAATGCAACTATTCCTCAGTTTAAATTGACTCTTAAACATCTGCATACTAGTCTTAAGATCCTGAGGTTAGGATGCATACCCCTTCTTATCCCCTTATTATTGGATGTGTCTGTTCTGCATTTCAAATCTCCCATAATGCGTGCTTGATCCCATTCGATAAATGTGGGATGCTTCAAAGATCTTTCCAATTTTCATTTTTAAGTTAACCTACAAAAAAACCTGCTGAGTACTTCTTACCATGAAGCAGTACAGGAGGAAAGGGAGTCCTCATATCTGACACATGTACTTTAGCAATATAACTCCTCATGCAATGTATGCTAAAGTTGTAGATTCATCCCCACTGAAACCCTTCAACAGACAGGTCTCTAGTAATGCCATGTGGGTTTCCTATTGTGTTGCATCTGTCATGCCATAATGTGTTTAATAGTCTGCAGACTGATTGCTTAGTATGAACATGTGTGTGTGTGTGTGTGTGTGTGTGTGTGTGTGTGTGTGTTTGTGCAACAACATTGCAGTGTCTTATCATGTTATGAATGACAGAAAACTTTACATATGTGGAGTCACCATATAATTTCTTTGCATGTAAAGCTGAAGCAGGTACATAAAAAATAGGAAGTAACATCTATGGCTTCCCCAGAGGAGGAGGAGGAGGAGAAGGAGGTGAGGCGCTACAACAAATGGCTTTCTGGGGTATGTCCTTCCTTGACTGAAGGGAAGGTCTGTTCTTTTTTTTTTTATGATTATTTCTAGGCTGTATCCTGATCTGACTACCCAGGTGTTTTTGGGAGGAATGGCATGTGACCACCACTAAAGAAGATTTTAGAAGTCATCCACTGCAGCAAACTACCACATTGACAATTCATCCCTAAGAGTTGACCCAGTTATTCAGGATTTGTGAACTTATGTGGACAGTAACCTTACTTTTGACCAACATGTGTCAATTGTTGTAAGAAAGTTCTTCTATATTTGCACAGCTTATAAACAAAGGGATTGTGTCTAAATCTAGGGATGTCCCACTTTAAACAAATCAAAAACTTTGAAACTTTAAAAACAACAAAGAAGGTAGCGAATAAACTGGAAGCTAAAGAAACTAAAAATATTTTATTAGCGCTTTCGGAAAGGTTAGTACCTTTCCTTCATCAGACAACTCCACAAACTTATTAACTTCCTTATATACCATCTCTAATTGTTAAATGACATCAATTGAAATCAATTAAATAGAACACGAAATACTTAACAAAACTGAAACCTTAAACTCTACTTTCATCAATTCTTGTAATGAAATGAACCCATTAAAACAAATAAAACATATAAATCTAGTTACACATACTCTCAAAATTGGGCCAAGTAAGAAAAATAAAATAAAATAAATGAATTAATAGATAAATTAATAAATAAATAAATGAAATCTGCAGATGATGGCGAACTCAAACATATTTAAAAACCCACTATATTTGAAATAAAATATTACTAATCAATGTTATATTACATCTTTTTCCTTTATGTACTCAAATATACTAATAAATCTAATAAATACCAATAAAATCAATAACATTATGAAATTATAAAATTATGGAATATATAATATTGAACATATATTAAAAATTATATATGTATAAAATATATATGTAAGAAAATATATATGTGTATATATAAAATATATATGTATGTATAAAATATAAAATATAAACTGTATAAGAAATATGAGTATTTAACTCAATCTTATAAATGTATTAAATATATAATTTTGAATACAATAAATATGACCAGACTTTACATAAATCATAAATCTTTATATCTTCCACACTTAGACATTCCATTATTATTTACATTAAACAATAAGTCTCTTTATTTATGTGCACAGGCTGATGAACTAGACCTCACAGGCCCTTTTCCAGTCACAGCCTGGCTTCAGTAAGACATGAATATCAACAATAAATTGTAGGTCAAAATTAAAAAAAAAATAGTTATTAAGCTAGTTTAACAATGAAAAAGTAGTTCATGCCCTTAATGCTGTTACGTTCTGAGGACTCTTAGGACTATTAGGATTTGACAACTAATGTGAACATCTCAGCAACTACAGATAGTACAAGTAGGTCGGTGCCTGTTTTACAAGTCTTCTGCAGCAACATTTGTCCGTCTGCTGGGAGAATGACTTAAGTTTTCTGGTGACCGCAGCAAGTATGGGAAACAGACAAATGGGGCTTAGAATGCTGTTCCAGAGTAGGGGTTCTGTGAAGAAGAAGTCCTTGTCTATGAAAGCTATGGAAGGATAAAGAACCTTTATAGAGATATCAGACAGTTCAGAAGTTCTGAGGGACCTGGTGTGTTGCTTCATAGAAACAACAGCGATAAAGACAAATCAATTTGTTTAGCAAGATGATGATGAGAAAGGTGACTTTAGGGTTAACAGGTAGCCATCCAATGTCTTTGATAATTTGGCAATGATTTTGTTAGATTTTGGTCTGTGCTATTTGCAGTTTTAGTAAGTTAGATGTGGAATTCCCTATTGGCAGAGCCTTCTCTAGGGTAGGAAGTAGATCTCCTTTTTAAACTGAACACATTCTCTCTCTGGTCAGCAAATTGCAGACAGCTTAATATGAATGTGGCATTGCTGTAACTTTGTTCTCAAATTTATGAGTGTATGTAAGGAAAATGACCAATGGGTAAAACCACACTCTGAACATTCATAGGACTGAACACTTTTAAGTGTAAACCCATCCGCTCCTAATGCATTTCATTTATCTTTGTACATATTTAGTAATTTGTTATTTCTTATGAACATTGCATTTTTTCAACCAAAATTAGATTTAAGTCCCAGCTATACTAAAGCTAGACAAATATGAGCTAAAGTACAGCTTAGAGTATTATAAACTGCATATAACATGGGAGTATCTTTCTTAAAGATCTATTGCAACAGCTGATGAGTAGCATAATTGAGTAACAGTGGGCTGATGACTGAATGCTATGGGAACACAGTCAGCACTGGCTGAAATGATGATTGATTTTGATCATAGGTTATTCTGAATTACTTAAACAGCAAATAGATGATGAACCAGAAATTTGGGGTTGGCATAATAGTCAATGTATTTGCCATCCAGACACAAGGAACTGGGTTTGATTCTCATCTACTTTTGCTCAATGTCCAGTTATTAGCTATGTTGATTATCTAGTAATTACTGCTGAAAACAGTAGCATTGTCACCATCCAGGGAAAGTTTCCTGATGGGTACAAGATGGCCTACTCAATCAAAGGCCTTAGAATTGCAGGTGAATACTGCCCTAATGAGATTCCATTCACCCAGGGAAGAAAAACATTGTTTTTTACTTATGTCATTTTCTAGTTTGGGATGGTGGCCTAATGGTTAAGGTGTTAACCTTACAAACACAAGGTTCATGGTTTGAGTCTTGCAAGGGATAATTGGCTAGGCTCACAAGGACAGCTAGCCTTGTACTAACCTATAAACCTAAAGTAATGCAGATGACTACAGAGCAACCAAAAACCTCTAAATGTGACTGAGACATTTCCAATGCTTTGGTCAA